>NC_056726.1:760798312-760803312 GCF_019279795.1 Protopterus annectens | reverse complement strand
TAGCATGTCCAAAGGTCAATCAATGGTTTCCTCTCCAGTCCAGCTGGTGAATCTGGGAATTGTGAGGCAATGTTACAACTGTCTCATGTACACGGACAACCCTCTCCTCCTCCAAACAGATTCAAATATATGTGAGAGATGCAACTATTTAGCCAAACTGGAGGCTGAGCTCTCTCATCTCAAAACTGGTGTAACCAGTCAGGAGGAGAAGGTAACCTCACACAACACAATCCCAGTATCACATAGTCCCACCACATCAGCGAACCAAACACATAAATACACAAAAACATATTCGGAGGCTCTAAATAAAAATCTACCTAAGCAACAGAGACCTCCAAAGCAGACATCCAAGCAAACGATACCTCAAAACAAAACACGCACAACACATAGCCCAAAAAGTCAGTGTGCCAAGCAGCCACAGCCCTTAAGGCTGAATAACACACCTGATACTCTTGTAATAGGTGACTCTATTGTCAGACACACTGACGTCCCGCTCACCAGGCTGAATAAAGAGAAGGTCACGGTGAGCTGCCTGTCGGGTGCTAGGATCCTCCACATAACGTAAGCACTCAGGTCACTCCAAAGCAAATACAAATATGACTCAGTCATTGTACATGCTGGTGTGAATGACCTGAGACGTACCTCCCTGGACTACATGAAAAGAGACATAGAGGAGCTCTCTGATCATGTAGCCCAGGCTGGTATGACCCTGACCAGCATCTTACCCTCACCTAGAATGATGCCACAGTACAAAGACAAAATGATCAATTTTAACAACTGGCTAAAATTTTGGTGTCATTCAAAGGGGATCCAGTGTCTGTCAGCCTGGGATGATATGCTCGACAAGCCATGTTGCTTCGCTAGGGACGGCTTGCACCTGTCACCACTGGGCTTTCGGATATTGGCAAAAGCTCTTGCCACCCCCAAAGTGCCTTTTTTAGGCAAGGCTCAAAAGTCAAACCCACCCCCATAGACAACAGAAGGAACAAGAAACTAAGGGTAATGCTGCTTAACGCCAGAAGTCTTAACCTCAAGATGCATGCACTCCAAGCTCCCCTCAGTGTGGAGAACATAGATATCTATGCAGTGACAGAAGCCTGGTTCAAGGCTCCAGAGAGCACCCCAGCACTACCAGGCTATACCTCATATCATGCTTTTCGGCCCCAAAACCCAACCGAACCACAAAAGGAGGGGGAGTTTCCATATTTATCAAGGATATCCACACCTCCAGGTTAGTGGCATTGCACGAAGTATCGGAGACCATCCATGTGCAACTAACAGTGGGCAAGACTGCTTTTCAGTTTATAGCATCCTACAGACCACCCTCTCAAAGTCAGGAATCCCACTCGGCTTTCCTGAAAACATTGGAGAACATGAAGATCTCTCCGAACACCATTATATTGGGCGACTTCAACTACCTAAACATTGACTGGGAGCACTACTCAAGCCCCAGCACCTTAGCTCAAAGGTTCCTGGAAATTATAAACTCAAATGCTATGGAACAACTAGTCACCACTCCCACAAGAGGGGACAACATACTAGACCTGATCATTACCAACATGGGGACTCTATGCTCCACACCAGAAGTATATCCCTCATTGGTAAGATCAGACCATAAATTAATTTCACTGGATGTCCACATCCTGACCCCACCCCCAGCCCAGAAAACCACAGTGAAAAGCTTCTCAAAAGCGAACTTCTTACTTCTCAAAACCGAAGTGGAATCCTTCAAGGCCCCAGGGCCAGTGGAAACTACGGCCCAAACTACAGAATCCTATATAAACACATTCTATGGACATCTCCAGGAATGCATGGATCATGCTATCCCAAACAAAACCAAGACCCAATCATCCAAAGGCAGGTGTCCAGTCTGGTGGACCCCTGCCATAAATAAACTGTACAACAGAAGGAGGAAGCTACTACATGATAGAGCAAAATCCCTAATAGGGTAGGCATCTCTGATCAGTACTAGCAAAAAATTATGATCCCTCATAAAATCCTCCAAGGCCAGCTTCGAGAGAAAAATTGCACAGGGCACCAAACACAATCATAAGGCTTTTTTCAGTTATGTTAGGAACCTGGGATGCAACTCCCAGACTTATTCTGAGTTGATTCTAAACAACAACAAATACACTGAACCCACAGACATCGCCAATATCCTGGCAGACAGGTTCAGTGCAAACTCCCCCACCCCCAAAAGAGCAAGTATCTATCCCGGCAGAGGGCTGCCTCCCAAACATCTCTGATGCTCAGGTGAAGGCTGCCCTCTCCAAAGCAAAAAACACTGCTTCCATGGGACCAGATGGTGTCCCAAGTTGTGTCCTACATGAACTCCAAGAGGAACTAATCCCTCAAATAAAACAGCTATACAATCTCAGCCTCACTACAGGATATGTGCCCACAGAATGGCGTACAGCAACAGTGGTCCCACTCCACAAAGGTGGAACCACTACGGACCCTGGAAACTATCGCTCCATAAGCCTGACTAGCTTAGTCTGCAAGGCTATGGAGAGGATCATCATGGAGCTCATAAACAAAGACATTGGGGACCTACAGACACTAGATCCTACCCAGTTCGGCTTTGTCAAGGGCAGATCCTGCCTTTTGAACCTGGTTGACTTCTTCGAAACAGTCACCAAAGCCATAGATGAAGGGAAGGTAGTCCACACAGCCTATCTGGACCTTGCAAAGGCATTTGACACAATACCCCACTCGGGCATCATAGATAAGCTATCCAGCTTAAATATAAACCCCTATGCCACAAGATGGGTCGCAAACTGGCTCAAAGACAGAACCCACAGAGTGAGAGTTGCTGGAGCCATGTCAGACTTGAAACCAGTCACAAGTGGCGTCCCACAGGGTTCTGTCCTGGGACCACTCTTGTTCGGTATATACTTTTCCGAGGTACAGGCAAACGTGGGAGGACTATGGCTCACCAAGTTCGCAGATGACTGCAAACTGGGCGCCATAATTGACTCTCCAGCTGACACAAACATCCTTCAAAAAGGTCTCACAGAGACAGATAACTGGGGCCAGCGCCATGGTTTAAAGCTAAATGCCACAAAATGTATAGTCATACCCTTTGGCAAAAACAATCTGCCCACAAATTACCACATAGGCGGAAACCCATTAAGTACAGAGAAAGTTATTAGGGACCTGGGGACCCAAGTTGATAGCAATCTCTCCTTTGAAAACCACATTGCCAAAGTGGTTAGAAAGACATTCTACATAGCCCACCTCATCACGAAGGGTTTCACATCTAGATCAAGAGAGGTAATCGTGCCCCTTTATTCATCCCTCATCAGGCCCATCATAGAATACAATGCCCCTTTTGGGATGTACCTTACCCGACACCTGCAGCAATTATAAAGACCCCAAAAGTATCTCACCAAGAGGATCAAGGGTCTCAAACAGATGCCATATTCTGCTCAGTTAAAAAAAACTCCAGCTCTACTCAATTGCATACCGCCTACTTCGAGGCGATCTATGCCTGACATACAAAGCTATGTCAAATCCAGAATTAATGGACATGCTCCACCTCAGTAAATCTAAATCCCTTAGAGCCACACTCTCTAGGGACTTGAACCTCAACACAGAAATAAATAGAACTTGCTGGAGAGACAGGTTCATAACCCAGAGGCTCCCTTTGCTCTGGAATAGAATTCCAGTTCATGTGAGGCAGAGCACCTCACTGAATCTCTTCAAGAAGAATCTCGTTAAGTGGATGGGGGATCGTAGGTTTGTCCCAGGGATTACTCCCGTGTCACTATTAGATAGAGGCACAGTAAACTAAACCTTAAAAAGGGCACAGTATACTCAAATCAAGGGGTGGCGTAAGCCATACAGAATCGGGCTAGGCTTATAATTGCCCCAGGGCAGATAGCCTAGTATGAACCTATGAACCTATAAAAGTCTCTGGGATAGGAATCTATCCCTCCAGCGTGTCCTGTTTATTGTGACATGGTTTAGGTCACTAGAGCGTGTAGCTTGAAGGGATTGGGATTTCTTTAGGTGTAGCATGTCCAACAGCTCTGGGTTTGACATAGCTTTATATGTTCGGCAGAGATCACCTTGGAGTAGGCGATATGCTACGGAGTAAAGCTGGCGTTTTTTGAGGCGGTCAGTGTAGGGCATTTGTTTGAGGCCAGTAATCCTCTGTGGCCTTTCCAGCTGCTGCAGATGTCTTGTGAGGTACATTCCAAAAGGGGCATTGTACTCTATAATTGGTCTAATGATGAGTAGAGGGGAACAATGACCTCTTTTTTCCTGGATGAGAACACTTTTATGATGAGGTGTGCCAAGTAGAAGGACTTCCTGACTACTGTGGCGATGTGACTATCAAAGGAGAGACTACTGTCCACCTGGGTCCCAAGGTCTCTTATCACGCATTCGGTGTTAAGTAGATTGCTGCCTACGTGGTAGTTCATGGGTACAGAGTTTTTACCAAAGGGGATTACACTGCACTTTTTGGCATTGAGCTTGAGGCCATGGCTCTGACACCAGGCATCTGTCTCAGTGAGGCCCTTCTGTAGGATGTCCACATCATTTGGGGACTTGACTATGGCTCCTAGTTTGCAGTCATCTGCGAACTTCATTAGCCAGAGTCCTTCTGTGTTAACCTGTACTTCAGAGAAGTAGATACCAAACAGGAGAGGTCCCATGACGGAACCCTCTGGAACTCCACTTGTCACTGCTTTTAGGTCAGATTTGGAGTCTGCAACATTTACAGTGTGGGTTCTGTCAGTGAGCCAGTTGGCAACTCATCTTGTGATGTAGGGATTTATACCTAGTTTAGTGAGTTAAGCTATAATTCCAGAATGGGGGATGGCGTTGAAAGCCTTGGCGAGGTCAAGATAGGTTGTGTGAACCACCTTACCTCATCCACGGCTTTGGTGATTGCCTCAAAGAAGTCAATCGGGTTCAGGAGGCATGATCTGCCTTTCACAAACCTGAACTGGGTGGGATCCAGAGTTTGAAGGTTACCAATGTCTTTGTTTATG
>NC_056726.1:760705812-760793312 GCF_019279795.1 Protopterus annectens | reverse complement strand
TTACTGTCAGCCCACATATGAACCACATTAAGCCATCTTTCAAAGGAGTGATAAATCAGGGACACTGCTGAAAACAGCATACTGTAGTATATTTATAATCGGTTTGCCTCATATTCTATTCCCATAAGCACACAGTAATAGACAAAATCATCAAAATGGCTGACTGTTTGTTTCTCTCTCTCTCTCTCTCTCTCTCTCTATATATATATATAAAGAGAGAGAGAGAGAGAGAGAGAGGAAAAAAAAAAATATATATATATATATATATATATATATATATAAAACACACACACACACACACACACACACACACACACACACACACACACACACACATACACATACACCAGACCTTTCAACCATACCAAATTCTTCAGAATTTCCCAGTTTTGAGGCTAAAATAATGGGGTATTATAATATAAATAATGGGAATTCCCCGACTGGCCCTCTTCAAGTCATGATTTTTTTTTTCTTTATTTGCAATCTTTTTCATAATTTTGACACTACGTCACTGCACACTGCCAGCATGTCCCATGTGTTTAAGATGGGCTCAGCATTTCACAATGTCTGCTGCGTGAGTTGGTTGAAACCAAGGCTAGGTGCTGGGAGTGAATATTGTAGGTCTGCTGTTGGGGTGTTTACTACATGAAAACTAACAATACTGTCAAGGAAAATAGAAGTCAACCAGACAGTTTATTAGCAGCAACCAGAAAACACAAAAACACACACATTAACCCAGGTTTCGTCCTCAAAATAAGGACTTCTTCAGAACGGTTTTTGTGTTTTCTGGTTGCTGCTAATAAACTGTCTGGTTGACTTCGATTTTCCTTGACAGTATTGTTAGTTTACTGGTTACAAGTTTAGTGTTTGTGTTTACTACATGAACTTCTAAACAAACACACAGAGAGTTACGGCCAAATTTCAAAACCACTAAAACCACCACCTTTTTTTCTATATTAAAAATGGATACGTTTTATTTCAGCATGGATTAAATTAAATCTCGTCTATAACTGGTCTGTTACAACTAAAAGCACATGCAAGATGAATAATTTTATCCCGTATATTTTTAGTATATCATATATCCTTTGTGTATTTGTGAAGATTGTTTATGAAAATTTAAATGACTGTCATATGCGGGTCTAGTTTTAAGTGATGGAAGTTAGAAAACATCAATTCAGGATGTTGTGCTTTTAAATTTGTGGGTGGGGAGTGATCATGTGATTGAAATAAATGTTAAAATTGTGGAATCTTGCTATATTTTATTAATCTAATAAAGTCTGGGTAACTGTGAAAGACTAAAGCACTTGTTTGTATTGATTTATTTATTTTATTTTACATTTGTTGACCGGAATAGTCCGACTGGATACATGTCCATTTTCAGCGGAGCCCCGGGGAGAAAAGCTCCAATGTACACACAGAAAATCTTACAAGTTGAACATTGTTACATATGCAACATATGTACAGAAAATATACCTAAATCATACATATGTCAAAATTTTGCAAGTAGGGCATTATTACATATTTTTTACATGTATTTATTTGTTTTTAATGTTGAAATAAAATGTATCTGTTTTAATAGCAAAAAAAAATGTGGTCTTAGTGGTTTTAGAATTTAGCTGTATCTCTCTGTGTGTTTGTGACTGTGTTCGTTATTTACTACATCTTTTTTTTTTTCTGTCGGTTGATGTGTACCTACCTATGAATTAACTGTACTGATGAAAATACAGACATGTACCACACACACCGCACAGGCTTCGGCATACCTCCAACTCACTGCCTATGATACATTACAGAATGCCCCTGATTTTGCTCATATTGTTTTTTTCCCTGTCCCTCCTATCTTTTTATATTTACAGACCCTTATAACAGACATAAGAGTTTCATAGGCATCAGTGTTCGGAAAATGCATGTTGGTTCAGCCAGTGCTAAGTGTATTAATGCAACAACATTCTGAATCTCTGAGTGATCAGAAGAGTATATTTTGCCAGCCAGTTTCTAGCAAACTGTTGCAAGTCTTGTTTATTGTGGATGGGGAACGAATGGCTATCCTTAATAAATAACTGCTTGCTTACACAAAGTGAATTGTTTGATGTATTGCAACATCTCACCGAGTCGGAAATCCCAGATGGAATCTATGGGAAAATCAAACTTAAAAGGTAGAGAAATTATAGCTAGCTGCATGAACCAAAAGATGGGATTTTGCCTGTAAGGACTCTATAAGGCCCGTTCCTAAAAAGAAAAGCACCTTTAGGAAACAAGAAACTCTGCACTGTCTGACTGAAACTGTTCCGGAAGAGTCTAGGTGATATTGTCAACTGGGAAAGGGGTATGCCTGCTTGATGTAGAGGCATGTGTGTGTGTGTGTGTGTGTGTGTGTGTGTGTGTGTGTGTGTGTGTGTGTGTGTGTGTGTGCGCCCTGAAAAATGCCTACAATTAACTTTCATATTCCTGTCCTTTACTGGCGAAAGCAACTTGGGCTTAATTTCAAACAGATTTTTTTTCATTGTAATTCTTAGAAAGCCAGGTTCTGAAACAGTATGTGCTTGCTTAGCTGTGAAATGACAGTTACACCAAAATCTGTACCCGTATTCATACTTATCAACTGTACAGAGTTTTGCAGAATGTCCAGATTTTTATATGCAGCTCTGCTTCATTCAGATCTTAATCCCCAGTACGCGTTGTTTCTTTAAACTTTTTTGAGTTCCAGGAAGAACAAGTGCAGTTCCAGCTGTGTTCCTCTAGCTTTCCACACCCTATGTGTTTACAAATTGTGAAGGCCTTTTTAGGCATCACTTAAGGTGAGGCATGAAATGAAGTGAACACGTGAAAAATTTCCTCTAGTACATTTATTTCAGGGGCAGCAGGAAGCACATTTATGAACTTAGGCTGTGCTATACGACTACCTCTAAACAGGAAAAGAAAAATATACTTCATGATAACATGATCATGGGGCTCATTGAACTTGTACTTTATGATTTTACAGAATTAGTGTATAAGGAAACATCATCTGCTACAGTGATGTGAGAGAACTATACAATGAGAAATGTAAGTAACTTACTGCTCTTATTAAAAGGGAAAAAATGATAGCAGCTATTAAAAACAGAAAACAGTAATCCATTTACAGCTGCTTGCTGTATTAAGCTAACAGGGACATACAAAACAACACCCTAGCCTCTTTGACCCTTAAAATACAATGTTCCTTTGTGCTGGTGGCTGCACTATATGCCTCAACGGAACTTCCCAGCAGCTGTCACATTTTAGGTTTAACTGGTGCAGACTGTGTTCTGTAGAATGTAACTTAGCAGGCCAAAGGCTGCACAAAGTAAACCATTGCAATAAAGCGCTAAATGCAAAGTATTATTAGGTGGCCCAAAAAAAAAAAAAAAAAAAAAAAAGCCAGACCACATGGATAAAACCCACAGTCAGGAGAAATGTAACCCAAGAACTCCAAGATGGCAATGCTACTCACTGAGCAACTACTGTAAGTTGTTCCAAAAATGTAAAATCATGCCTCACAAGTGTACCTTATTACGAGCGGAGTCTTGAAAAGACCATGTTCTGTATTGAAAGAGTCTGTCACAATTTCAGTGTTAAGAATTTTTTAAACTGATATCCACAATAAGTAATACTGTATCATAGCAATTCATCAAAATAACTTTTCTAAGTAAAACGTGACACATTTTTAACCATCATGTAAGCTTCTTAACTGAAGTTGTTAGTAAATAATTTTCCCATCATCTGTTCCACATTATAAGAGATAGTGTTCTACATTGTGGAGATGGAAGGTTGAAAGCTATGGAAACTGTATAATGAAGGTTGTGTCTTTTGGCAGGATCTAGAATATTCAGCTGCTGATACATGCCAACCTTGCTGCCTGCATTAGTAATGTCTTTCGGCTTTTCCCGGTTAGGGGTCGCCACAGCGGAACTTCGGTCCGCTAATGACTGGCATTGGATTTTTACGGTGCCAAGTTGCCAGCCCAACGCCCAACCTTCAAAGAAGGCACACCCATTCACACACACACCTACCTGCATGTCTTTAACGTCACTTGACCGCGGGGAGGACATGCAGGCTCCACACAGAAGGCGCTCCAGCTGAGAATCGAACGGGAGAACCTCTTGCTGTGAGGTGACCACGCTAACCGCTGCACCACCGCCTGCATTAATGCATGATATTATTTTAGCTCAAATCAAATAATTAATCACTGGCAAATTTGTATTTTAGGGTTCACCTAGAAATTCAGGTTAGCTGATGATGCTTAACTTTCTACATTTATGTTTTTGTCATGTCTGCTATGTGCCCATTGTTAAAGTTATTAGAATTTTTGTCTCCTGGTATCTTTTGAACTTTTTTGTCATGGGGAGAACCTCACTACAATTCACACAAAAAAGAAGACAAAAACTTTATGTTAACTGCTGGTGTAAAACAGAAATTGGAGATATGTTTGCTTGTTTTAGGCCTCACTTGCTAAACTTCATATCTTGAAAGCATAATAGCATAATGGTAATCCGTATCTTGAAGGTAAAAGGGGAAACAGTTTGTTTCAGCTGTTAGAATCTTGAAGGCTATTGCTTTATCGGGAACTGCAGTGACAGGAGGGTGAAACCAATCCTGCTTGATATATTTGTCCATAAAAGTCTCGTGTTTATTATTGCAGATGAGTTATTGAGTTCTTGCCTAGTTTAGACTGCATGTTAATGTGAACAAAATGAACTTCATTTATTTCTCTTATGGGTGATGATTTTTCTCAGATGAATCAAGCAGCAAAAATGTCTTTACTGTGGCAAACTGCATCCAATACGAACCACAAAACCAAACAAAGAAAAAAAGGATGGCAGAAACACTCAGTTACATTCTCTTCCCTTTATTTTCAACAACAGCAAAGCTTTCAGGTTTCCCTTTTTTCAATGCTAGTGAAGTTTTCAGAGTTTTGTGGAAGCCAAAGGGGTTCAGACTATTTTGGTATCAAAAGAAATAGAGTTTAAACTGCAGAAAATCAATGACATGAATTTACTGACCAAGCAGTTATCTTACTGAAAGACAAAGCAATGTCATGAGTAGTGAGAAGTTTAAAGATGAGTCTCTTAGAAGATGATTTGGTAAATAAAAATAACTAGGTTGACAAGTCAGTGTAGCAGATAAAAAAATATATTTTTATAAAAGAAAACTGCATTTTAGTATTATACAAGTTCAGATGCTATTGTTAATATAAACAAAACAATATGATTCTGGTTATATCATGTTATGTTGTCTTATTGAATATTAGTGTAGAAGCAGTTTACTTTTATAAAAGAAAATTATATTTTAGTTTACACAACTTCGTTTGATGCAAGTTCAAATGTTAATTAATATAAGTAAACACTTTTGTTCTGGCTATATTTTGTGTTTAATTTGTCTACTCTTCAATTTGCTTTTGAATGTTAGCATCCCACAATCCCATTGGAGTGGGTGGGGTTACATAATTATGCATGCACATTTTATGTTAACCAGTGTACAGATTTTTGGTCAGTTGTACCTACTTTTCATGGGCCTTTGTCCAGATTTTTGATGTTTCCAAGCTGAGAGGTATGACACACACATCCTTATTATTATGAAAAAAAGTAAGATAAGGAACAGAGGTATGAGCACTTACTGTAAACCAGGGGATCAGGGTAACAGTAGTGGCCCCAGCACTGCAGACGTCAGGAGGGGAGGGGAGAAGTGAAGGGCAGTGTTCTGCTGATCTTTCCCTGTGGGAGTGGAGGATTACATGCACACAAAGGCACATGGAGTAGATGCAATTCCCCTATTCCAGTCTAGGGTTGGTGAAGTTACCTGGAGGGTATGCCCCTTACAGAAGTGAGGGGATGGCCTCTGAACTGCCCATTGCATAATTTCCACAGGAGCTTGGTCAAGTGCATTCTGGGGGTAAAGTTAAGCAAACAAGAAAAGTTGAACTACCCCTATGGGCTGCCTTAATGATGGCCTCCTTCTGGCCAACTCTCACCCCATGAAGGAAAATGAATGGTTCAATTTGTCAAGGAGGTGGGCCTGATGTTCAGTAGGCAGTTGGGACAAAAAGCAAAAGTAAGACAAAAATGGTTATATGCACATTATCGCACATCCTGCTTGTAAGTAAAACAAAATATATTAATAAAGCACAAACATTTTAAAAACAAGCTAAGCTTAGAGAAAACAACTCTGTAAAATGATGCCTTTCAACCAACTGAATACAGAAGCAAATCAAAAATGTAAACAATTTCAGAAATTAGTTTTGCTATATCTTTTGCTTTCTTTCTTTGCAGTATCATCCAGATGATTGCACAAATTTATATGATACAGAAAAATATGTTTATATAATACCGTGTATACACTTTCAATACACAGAAAAAAAATAAACAGTAAAATATGCAATAAAAGTTAGAAAACTATTTCCAATTATAAATACTAAACTTTTTAGTGCAACTATATATGTGAATCTTTATAAACAAACTGAATATACTTAATAAAGTCCATTAAAAACATGACTTGAGCTCTCTGACAGCATAAGTATATACACCCAGCCATAATATACTACCATGCAGAGGAATGAAGCCCTGACTCCAACCCAGGCGACCAGGATTTGATTATTAGCCCTGGCAGGCAGGGGGGGGGTAGCAGTAGAGGGGCATGGCCTGCTCACCTCTTGTGGGCAGGATGGAGACTTCCCTTGTCTATAGCTTAACCAAGGACGTTATTCTACATATTCACATATATAAAAACAAGAGAAATTATTATCTCATTTTTACATATACCGTGATCAATACACTTTTATATCCCCCACCCCAGGATCCCAACACCACTTTATCATATCAACTTGAATTTTCTAGCCTTTCTCACGTTGTTACAGTGTAAAGCCTGGATATCTTAAAACTAAGAAAACATACTTTCTTGCTTTAATATCCCACATATACATGGTAATCACTGATAAAACACCCCCACCTCATATCTAAAATTCCCCTAACTGTACACTTTTTAAGACTTCTTTACAATTTAACATCCAATGTACGTCATGAAATTGTATACAATTATTATTAAAAAAACTTTTCACAGGTTCATAGGTGCTTGCTAGGCTAACGACCACAAGGGCCTTTTTAAGCCTAGCCATGCATCCCAAATCTCTGACTAGTTCTGATGCCCTTGATAAGTGTAAGCATGGGCCTGGAAGATGAACCATGTACAGGTTACCTGTTTGCATCAGAGACACAAGTGCTGTACCAGGGATGAATGTCCGGTTTCCCACCCAATTGTCCAAGTTGCACTTGAATTGGATTAGGGAGGAACTCTGCTTCACATGGATGGGGAGCCTATTCCATGGACGGGATAGTCTCTGGGATACATACCTATCTCTCCAGCAGATCCTATTTATATCACAGGCAAGGTTTAAGTCTTTAGAATAGGTAATTCTGGTACTGTTTGTTTTGTGGATATGCAGGAGGTCCATCAGAGTGGGGTCTGACAATGCCCTGTATGCCAGGCATAGATCTCCCCTCAAAAGCATGTAGGAAACAGAATACAGGGATAAGGCCTTGAGGGGGTCTGCATAAGACATATTATTTATGCCCTGTATTCTTTTAGTTATGAACCTCTGTGGATGTTCCAGTTGTTGGATATGCTTGGTTCGGTACATACCAAAGGGGGGCCATTGTACTCAATGATAGGTCTGATGAATGCCGAATACAGTGGAACACTGACTTCCTTGGACTTAGATGCCATACCTTTGTTTATAAGTTGCGGAACATAGAATGATTTCCTCACCACTGTAGACATGTGATTATCAAAGGCTAGATTACTATCTATGTGTGTCCTTAAGTCCCTGACTATTGGGTCAACTCAAAGGGGTGTGTTGTCAATATGATAGTTTCCAAGGATGGATGACTTCCCAAAGGATACTATTATGCATTTCTTGGCATTTAGTTTTAGTCCATGACTCTGACACAAGTTGTTTGTCTTTGTCAGTCCCTCCTGGAGAATATTTGTGTTAGTGTGAGATTCAGTGACAGCTTCTAATTTGCAATCATCTGCAAATTTAGTCAGCCAGAGACCACTGACATTTCCCTTGACGTCTGAGAAGTAAATGCCAAAAAGGAGCGGTCCAAGGAATGATCCCTGAGGGACTCCACTTGTCACTGGCTTCTTTGTACAGGTAGACTCCCCAATTCTAACCTCCTGGGTCTTGTCTTTGTGCCAGTTGGTTATCCACCGGGTGACATACGGGTTTGTACCTAACCTCTTGGGTTTGTCAACAATGGCCGAGTGGGGTATTGTGTCAAATGCCTTGGCCAGGTCAAGGTAGGCAGTGTGAATGATTTTGCCTTCATCCATTGCTTTGGTGACCTTCTCAAAGAAGTCCACCAGGTTGAGTAGGCATGATCTGCCCTTTACGAAACCAAACTGTGTTGGGTCCAGTGTCTGGAGGTTTACTATACCTCTATTGATCATCTCAGTGATAATTCTTTCCATGGCTTTACATATATGACTAGTGAGACTTATAGGTCTGTAGTTTCCAGGGTCTGTAGATGGCCCACCTTTATGCAGAGGGATGACTGTTGCCTTTCTCCATTCATGAGGCACGAAGCCTGTTTGGAGGCTACAGTTAAATAGTAAATCCAGAGGCCCTGATAGGTCATGTTTCTTGCTATTTAGAAGGCATCCTGGGATATTGTCTGGGCCCATTGATGCAGTGTTCTTGGTCTTAGAGAGAGCATTAAAGACCTGTTTCTTAGAGATAATAGGCGGAGTTATAGTTGATGATATTTTGTGAGGGAAGGTTGAGGGAGAGACAGGAGTAAAACTGGAGCTGAATTTATCAGCCAGGATGTTTGCTATATCTTCTGGCTCAGTATAGGTGTCTCCATTTACAATGAGCTCTGCACACAATTGTGTATTGCCTTTGAGGTTGAGGACATAGCTAAAGAATGCTTTGTGGTTGTCCTTGGCCAGGGAGGCCAAACCTACCTCAAATTTAGTAGACTTTATTTGTCCTCTCAGTTGTTTGTTTAGTTTAATGAGAGTGCTTTTATCCTGCTGGGTGCTGTGCCTCCTAATTTTTGCCATTATTTTCTTCCTCCTGTTATACATCCAATTGATTTTGTGATTCCACCAGGGTGGCTTGTTTTTTTGAGCTATTTCTGTACTTCTTCCTGGTGGGTACAGCTGCCTCTGAACAGCTATTAACATGCTTGTACAGGGTTTCTGTTAACAGTTCTGTATAGGCAGAAGTGTTTTCATGGTTTATATGGGCTTGAAATTTTGCCTGGTTCTCACTGAATAGCAGGAGGTTAGCCTTAGAATATTTCCTGAATATTCATGGTTTAGCTGGGGGTCCAGGTTTTATTTTTACTTCAAAGGAGACCACATTGTGGTCTGACCTTACCAGGGAAGGCATTACAGTAGGGGGTGTGCGGTACTCTCCCATATCAGTGAGGACCAGATCCAGTATGGTTGCAACCCTAGTTGGTGTAGTGACTATCTGGTCCAGGGAGTTTGTGTTTACAAAATCCAGAAATATCTGTGCATGTACGTTTGATGTCATATAAGATTCCCAGTTAACAGTGAGGTAATTAAGTTACCCAAGAATATGGTATTGGGTTGGATGGTTAGTGTTTCTAATAAGTTTAAATACATGGTATGAGTTTCCTGGGTCATAGAGGGGTACCTATAGGTTACAAGGAAGTGGTATTGGATTTTACCTATGGTGATTTGAACATGGAGCAGCTCAAGTGCATTGTCCTGTTTGACCAGCCCTGAAGTATATTTATTTTTAATGTAAATAGAGACACCTCCACCTTTAGTCCCTGCCTGTGAAGTAGCTGGTCTAAATGTGTGGAAGGCATTATAACCCTGCACTGTTAGTGTGCTGCCCGCGGCTTTAAACCATATTTCTGAGACCGCACAGACATCAGCATTCTCTAGGGTAAAGACAGCTTCCAGGGAATGGAGTTTTTTGTTTAGGTTCCTAACATTGAGCACTAATACCTTTAGATTTTCTTGGTTTTGGTTTGCTATGTCGGAGGTACTTTCAGTATGACATTGCCTAAAAAAGGCAGTATGGGGGAAGACAATGCTTTAGCTAATATTCAAAGGTTTAGAGGGGAGAGGTGCAGACCATCCCTGGCAAAGCAACGTGGTCTGTTGGCCATCTCCTTCCATGCTGATAAATATTGCACCCCCTTAGAATAACACCAGAAACTAAGCCAATTATTAAAGTCAATCATCTTTTGTTCGTATTGTGGCATCATCCTTGGAGAAGGTAAAATGCTGCTCAATGCTAGGCTCATACCAGCCTGAGACACATTCCAAAAGCTGTATGATGTCCCTTTCTTCATATAGTCTAGGGAGGTATGTCTCAGGTTATTTACTCCCACATAGACTATGACCGAGTTATATTGGTAATTGTGATCCAATGACCTGAGTGCATGCGTAATGTGGTGGATCTTAGCCCCTGATAAGCAACTGACCGTAACTTTCTCCTTACTCAGCCTGGTGAGAGGTACATAAGTGTGCCTCACAATGGAGTCTCCAATGACTGGAATGTTGGATTGTGTGTTGACCTGCCTTATGAGCTTAGAGGTAGAGGCTTCATGAGATGTAGCTCTATGTGTTGATGTGGTCACTGTTTCAAAAGAGTGATTTTGGGGCTGCTGAGGGTATTTTTTAAGTGTACTTTGTCTAGGAGGTCTTTGTGAATTAGGAAAGTTACATGTAAGTGCCTCAGTATGCGTGGGTCTGTATGTCTCTCTGAATTGCGCGTGATGGGTGCAGCATATGCACTACTGACAACCTTATTGACATTAGGAGTACTTTTATGTGAGAGCTTTGCCTCCAGTGATGTTGTGTAAATACATCTCTCACATACCTTATCAGTTTGTTTGAGAATTAACTGGTTGTCAGTAAACATGAGGCAATTCTACATTGCCTCAGGATGCCCATATCCACCAAGTTGGTAACAGAGTCAGTAGGAAAGTTCATATCCATGGCAACAGACCCTTTTTTATTGATTAGACTGTTGTGTTTACTTTACAATTACTTCTTGGTAACTGCAGTGTCCTTTTAAACATTAATGACAAAGTGGGGTATATGCTCTGCAGTTAATCCAGCAGTTTAACAGTCAACAAAATGATATTTCACTTCAAGTATTGCATCCTTCATGCTTAGTAAATGTTTGTATCATTTTGTACTGTTGTGTCAAAGTGCTATAAAAATGCTGTTTTTATGCGAGTTGTCATTTATCAATTATATATACATGAAAGCTATGTACTTACCATAATGATAAATCCATGTTGTATGATGCACAGGAGACACTCCAGGTGCAGTTAACTGTTGACAAGATCCCTATTCAAATCACAGCTAGCTACAGGCCTCCAACTTTGACTCAAGATGTCCACTACACCTATCTGGACCTCTTCGAATCGATCAAGATTCAACCCTTTACCCTGATCTTGGGCGACTTTAACTATCCAGCCATAGATTGGAAGAACTACTCATGCCAAAACACAAATGCCCAGAGATTCCTTGATTTTGTCAAGGCAAGTGCCTTGGACCAGCTGGTCAACATCCCCACAAGAGGTAATAATATCTTGGACTTGGTATTAAAGAACATAAGTAACCACTGCAGCATCCCTACAGTGTCATCCTCCCCGGTAAGATCGGACCACAAAGCGGCCACTTTGAAGTTACCATATCCGCCAACCCCCCCCCCCCCCACCCACTAGGGTAAAATATAAAAACTTCTCCAAAGCTGATTAAAACCTCCTGAGGGAAGGTATAAATAGCTTCAAAGCCCCCTCCCCTCCATAGGAACTGGCACAAATGTCCAAACTTACACCAAAGTACTATACTTATAGCATTTATATAGCTGCATGGAATCAGGAATACCCGACAGGACAAAATCCTCCTCCTCAAGAAACAGTAAACCTGTCTGGTGGACATCTGCAATAAATAAACTCTATAATAAAAGGAAAAAAACTGCTGTCCCGAATCAAGAAGGAGCAGGTGCCTAACTGGAAGCAATCTCTCCTTAGCCTGAGCAAACAAATAAGAACACTAGTGAAACCTCCAAAGTAAAATTTGAGTCCAAACTGGCCACATCTACTTAAGACACAGTCATAAGGCCTTTTTCACACGTCCACAATCTCAAAGGAAGCAGTCAGATCTGCTCAGAACTGGTGGTCAAGGACACCACATACACAAATGCCGTAGATACAGCCAACCTATTGGCAGGCAGGTTCAGCAAAAACTTTGCCCCTCTGTATCCCCATCAATATCCCCAGCACCTGCCCCCCTCCCCTTATCTCTAGGGAGCAAGTCATCACAGCCCTCTCAAAGGCAAAACATACAGCCTCCATGGGACCCGATAACATCCCAGGCTGCATCCTACATGAACTAAGGCAGAAACTTGCAGAACCATTAGTCACCCTATTCAACTAAAGCCTGAGTACAGACTTCACCCCAGCTGAGTGGAGGGCAGCCACTGTCATCCCTTTGAACAAAGGTGAAATGCTCACTGGTCCAGGAAATTAAGAACCCATTAGCCTAACTAGCATGATCTGCAAGGCCATGGAACCGATTATCATGGACCTCATTAACAAGGACATTGGCAACTTCCAAACACTTGACCCACCCAGTTTGGTTTTGTCAAGGGGAGGTCACACCTGTTAAACTTGGTCGACTTCTTTGAGACGGTCACCAAAGCCATGGATGAGGGGAAGATGGTGCACACCGCCTACCCTGACTTGGCCAAAGCCTTCAATACTATTCCCCACTCAGGTATAACAGATAAACTCTCTCAACTAGGCATCAATCTGTATGTTACCAGATTGGTAGCAAACTGGCTCACTGACAGAACCCACCTAGTTAAAATAGGGGAAGCCATCTCAAGGAGTTGGCCCGTAATGACCGGTGAGCCCCAGGGATTAGTCTTGGGGCCTCTGTTGTTTGGAATATACTTTTCTGAGGTGTAGACCAAAACCAGTGGGATATGACTGACCAAGTTTGCAGATGACTGCAAGCTAGATGCTGTCATCAATTCCCCTAGTGATGTGGACATCCTCCAAGAGGGTCTCACTCAAACAAATGACTGGTCCCAGAAACATGGACTCAAATGGAATGCCAAAAAATGCATCATCATCCCATTTGGGGAGCGTGACATCCCCATAAATTATCACATTAATAACAAGGTCCTAAGCATGCAATCAGTCGTGAAGAACTTGAGCACCCAGCTTGATAGCAAACTGACCTGACCACCATACTGCCTCCATTGTACAGAAAGCTTTCTACATGGCTCACCTTATTAGGAAGGGTATCTCATCCAGGGACAAGGAGGTCATAACATACCTGTATTCTTCCCTTATAAGACCCATTACTGAGTACAACGCCTCTTTCAGCATGTACCTCACAAAGCACATGCAGCAGATGCATAGACCACAGAGATTCCTCACCAGGAGAATCCAGGGCCTCAAACATCTACCCTACACAGTAGGCTAAAAGCCCTGTCCCTCTACTCAGTCTCATATGACTCCTCAGAGGTGACCTCAGTTAGCATACAAAGCAATCTCATAACCCACCTTGATGGAACTGCTGCATATTCACAAGTCAATCTCCACTCGAGTAACCTGCACGCACAACCCTCAACCTGTTTTGTGACATCCATAGGACTTGTAAGCGGGACAGATTTGTGTCCCAGAGACTCCGCCTTCTGTAGAATAGGCTCCCTCTCCACGTCAACCCATTTTAAGCTCAACCTGGATAACTGGATGGGGAACAGAAAATATACCCCTGGGATTCCACCTGTGTCCCTGCTGGACAGGGGCATTGAGTGCTGACTTGTCGGAACATGGGCTAAATTCTTGGCTAGGCTTGTAAGGGCCTCAGGACCAATAGCCTAGTAACTTCCTATGATGCTATGTAGCAGGGGCGGCTCGTGGCATCGGACTGCCGGACTGCAGCCCCCTCAGCTAAATAGCAGTAATTGTTTATGTTTATTAATAATGTAAAAAAAAATATATATATATATATATATATATATATATATATCTTTTTTTTGTACTTTAATTCGAGTCCGCGACTCGGAAGTACGCGCATGCGCATTGCGCACTGTAACCGCGGTTTTAAACAGCTTTTTTTTTTTTGTTTGTTTTCATTGCAGCCCGGAGGAGCAATGAAGGCATCATTGTGATGCCCAGAAGTCTATGCGGTTCCAAACCGCATAGAATTGGAAGGGGCTCGGACTGCGACGTCCGCAGGCACGTCATGACGTGCTTGCTGGGCTAAGCCTAAATGCTGCTGATTGGTTGTCGCTCTCTTCCCGGGCTTTATGTGCTGGGAAAAGAGCGAGAATCAATCAAACAGTTTCAGTTGTGGACTGAATCGATTCGTGACTGAGTCAGTCACAAGGGAAGGATTTACCTGGATCTGGATTTATCATTAATTTGTCATTGGCATTGGATTTTTATTTATTTTTTTTTTTTGGGCGACTTTATTTTGTCAGCTGTGCATGTGCTGAAGAACAGAAGAAGAACTGAAGAAAGAAGTGGCTAATACTTGAGTTGGGATCATGTAACTATATACAATATTATTGTAGTTGTCTTTTCTCAGTATGTAACTGAGGCAAGATTATTTTAACTGCATTTATTTGTCAATAATGCTTTGAATATTCAGTTTTTCAATTGCTTATGTAGAGGAAGGAGCATGCTGATGAATTTTATCTGCTTGTGTCTTTTTTACTGAGCTTTTCTTAAGATTACATGCACTGAATTATATTTTCCAGGCATGGGAAGACTTCTTTTTTTCAATGTAATTGTGTTTTTCTTTGAATTGTTACCAAGGTAATTGAGCAACAGGTCTTCTTTACTGAGTTCTAAATATCTTATTTACTGATTTGTAACAACTTCCTTTCCATAATTTCAAGCTATGCTATTTCAGTGTCTTTGTATGTTGTCTTGACAGCTATGTCTAAACTAATTATATCTGCACTCAAGGTACAGAGCAGTTGCTCTGGAAATAGTTCTGAAAAATAATATTCTTCAAATTATTTCCACTAACATCTGTATTAACAAAAATACTGATTAATTTTGATTTGCATTCATGGAACATGAATATTTCTTAGTTTCATTCATATGCCACTTAAGTTTTGTTGTTAAATACAGTATAATCAAATTTGACAGACTTAATAAACGTATTTAGTTAACTGCCTCTACCAATTCAAGTTTTTATGTTTTTTTTAACTTCTGATTAATTATATTCAGTGTGAATTTATTATCCATTCATCACTTTTTTCTTTGTATACCATTGATACTTTCCAGTTAAATCTGTATAAGTACTATTTCATCTTGCTTGTTGGGAGTTCCATTTTTTGTTAGCCTCTCTGAAATGAAAGATCTAAAAACTGCCTCCATTAATCTTTGTGATCCATCCTCAACACCTTTTTCCATTTTGTACATGGGGTTGGGGTGTCACTTCAGCAGAGACAATCATCTTGAGCCAAGGTTTACACTGCCAGATGGCTCACCCTGCCATGTTAGTTCATTCATACCACTCACTCACATGCACACTCTCTCATCTATGGCCAGTTTAGTGTGTCCCATATACCTACTGCAGGTCTTTGGAATGTAGGAGGAAAACGGAGCACCTGGAGGAAACCCACATGACCGAAGGGAGGACATCCATTAAACTGTGTGATATTCATATTAAATTCACAGTCCTTAATCTTTCTTCAGACAAGCAGACCTGATATTGTACGTATAACTGTATTCTGATTACAACTTGATGATGTAATTCCACATTCAACTATGTCCAAATACAATACATAATATAGCTATAGACTTGGAAGTAAAATTGGTGATGGGATACTTCTCCTTATATGTAAATATATTAACATACTCCTTCTCCCCTAATATCTCTGCGTGTGTGTGTGTAATGCCCCAGTTACTATATACTGGTGGTAGCCGCTAGAGAGAACAAATGGTGGTGGGTAGAGATACTCAGGCTTGAACCCTGTACCTTGGATGCAGGTAGTAAGGACCTGAATGCCCTATCCACCACCATTTTGAAAAAAAAAATGCAGATTTCTGCCTCATATTTGTTCTGTTCCTCATAAAATCTGTGGTTTCTGTGTCTACATTTTTCCTTACAAAGTCTGTAGTGCAGTGGTGCACTGGTAGCATTGCTGCCTGACAGCTATAGGTTCTCTGGTTTGATTCTTGGCTGGGGTGCCTTCTGTGTGGAGTCTGCATGTCCAAATATCTTATAAAGATGTGTCTGGAGTTTCTCTCTGCTCTGTTGAAAATTGTTTTTTGTTCCAAGTCAGACTAGTTTCCTGGTTATATGTTTAAAAATAACATGCATTTGAATTTCAGACTTCATATTCTTCAGAAAGTACATGGTAACACAAAACTGTTTATTCTATCAGATGTCTAAGTTTATAACATGGATATTTGAAATTTGTCCCTATTTTTGGGACTGTATTCCCCCATTATTGGCTTCATCCAGGTTTTCTGTGTTAAGGTTGACAGCTATAGCAAGAACTGAATTCACTGAATATGTTTGAGGGCTGTATTCCCTCATTACTGGGTTTGTCCAGGTGTTTTGTACTAAGAGGTTGACAGCTATGGTGAGAACTGAATTCACTAAATGATAGCCATTTAAATTTCAGTCTTCCTCTTTTACAAAGCAGCTGATTTGGTGTAGTGGTATGTTGCTCTGACTGTTTTGCACAGGGACCTTGGCAGTAAAATGTATGGTGGTAACACAGCATTTTATTCTAGCAACTTTCCAAGATTATACAAGCAATGTTTGTGTCCCTGGTTTTTGGGCTTTTGACCCCCCCCCCAATACATTTTGGCTTTTTCCAGTTTTCTTGTGCTGCGAAGTTGAGTATTGAGTAGATTTTACAAGGAGCTGAGAGCTGCAGGGGAACAGAAGTTTAGTGTTGCTTAAGTGAAGTTGGTTTGCCTTGTTAATAGCACAACAGGTTGTGCACTTGCTTTTGATGCAGAAGGCTGTGGGTTCTACTCCCACAAGGGGTGGATGCTGCCATACTGAAAATGTTCTCCTTGGTGAAAGTACTAACTATGAGTCCGTTATCAGTTTGCCATCCATTTCCTCTTGCAATATTACTAGCTTATCATTTTTTAATGTAATATAGGCAATTTATTCCTGAGGGGCAACAGACACTTTATTTTTCGATGAAACCATGAAATATAAAGGTGTTTGCTAGCAGCAACCTCTTCATTAGTTACAGATTTATTTAATGTGGAATTATTTAGATGACTTTTACTTCTTCAGAGATAGTGCATATTTACTGATAATGGACTGTAGAATTGTGCATATTTACTGATAATGGTGGACTGTAGAATTGTGCATATTTACTTATAATGGTGGACTGTAGAATTGTGCATATTTACTAATAATGGCGGACTGTGGAAGTCTGAGTAGACTTTTATGATAAATGTTCTGAACTGGGAAGTTTTGCCATTATGGTTGCATGCGTTTTGTTTCATTGCTTACTGGAAAAATGTTCAAAACAAATTTAAAACGCCCTCTAACAACTGTAATATATTGTACAAGGAATATAATTTAGTACAATGAGGAAGGTGTATCAAAGAGCACATGTATGTTTCATATGCAAGGGGCCTATGATTTGAAAACAGCCCAGAATTAATCTTTATTTGCCACTGGCAAAATGTATTTTCTTTGAATGTGGGTTTCAATGCTGTTTCAATGAATGTGAGTTTCAAGGGCATAGAAGTTTTAATGCTAAGTTTTCATTGTGAGACTGCATTACTTTGTTTAGCAGATGACTTAGTGTTTGTGCTGTAAAATACAAAATAAAACTTTCAAATGAAGTCCAACTCATCATAGAAGTAAAGCAGTATGCACATTAGTGTTTATGGTAAATGGAGAGAAATAGCCAAGTAATGGTTCATTGGAATGGCTGCAGAGGCTCCATTCAACCATGATTTTGTCAGGGGGGAGGGGCAGTAAACTCAGACATGCCCAGCTGAACTATACCTCCCAACTGTCCAGATTTTCAAAGAATGAATAGATTTTGCTTCTTATTTTTGGTTTGTTCTTCATAAAATTTGTAGTTTTCTGGCAAATCATTTAGGAATTAAGTCACTAAATAATGATACACTGAGTTTCAGACTTCATAACCTTCAGAAAAATGCATGCTAAAGTAAGAACTGTTATTCTATCAACTGTCTCAATTTATACAAGAGCAATTTTTAGTACTGTTTATATGTTCCCCCAATATATTTGGCCTTGTTCAGATTTACTGCATTAACAGGTTGAGAGGTACATGCAAATAAATCGCTTTATAAAATTAGGCATAGCCAACCTCTCAACTGTCCCCAATTCTGGCTCAAAATGTTGCTCTTCCCACTAATAATCCCACCGCAAAAATAGCAATTTTGGAAGAAAACATGGAGGGTTTACAATTAAGAAATAACTGTAATAATCAAAGTTATAGATTACTTGAAATGCATGTAGATTCTCTTATTTTGTCAGCTGCTCAAGTTAGCAGTACTAATATTAAAGTGTCCCTTCTTTGACAGGTTCTCAGCTGTATTGTGTGGCTATTTTATATTTTTGCATCGCATTTGGTCTTTTTTTCATAAAATTGTGTCTTTTGGCAAATTAGTGACAAATCACTAAAGATTGAAGTTGGAAAATAATGACAGACATTTGAGTTTCAGATTTTATACCCTTCAGAAAAGTCATACTAATGCAAGACCTATTCTATTATCTTTCTAAGTTTATTAGAGCAATATTTAAAAATTGTCCTTATTTTTGGGCCTTTGTCCCACTTCTATGTATGGCTTTGTCCAGATTTCTTGCTCTGAGATTGAGAGGTATGACAAATGTGTCAGGGCCATCACAGTCAGCCAGAGACATTTCAAATTGTGACATACTTGTTGCACCTCACTCCACCATGTAGTGACTCTGGATGTGTCCAAGCAAGGCAAGGAGTAGTTATGCAGTGTAAATGTGCAGTGTGTCTCCCCCATCCAACGTAGACACAAGTACTACAGTGACTTTTCATCTGTCCTTGATTTTGCAGAACGGTCTGGTTTCTGTCATATTTCTGTACTGTTGATTTATGCTTATTACTCAGATTTATGTTTATTACTCAAAGTGCCTGTTGCTCTGTGTTTAAGTAGCAATGCTTTAATGACCATAAGGTAAGCTTGTCTGAGATCGTAAGATGCAAGTAAGCTTTAATAAGCACACTGTTAAAGAATTGCCAGCATTGAAAGCCTTTCTGTTGTTGCCATGCAGAGAATACTTGACTAGATAATGTATAAGCCTTGGGTATTAAAGGACAGGATTCCATTATTTTAAAAAGCTCATTACACTTGTTGGAGACTTCCAGTCATCTCTACAGACTTTACCCGTAAATTAAACAGAATGCCAATAATGTGTGGTCCATAACCTGTACAGTAATCCTTTAAGCAATGTATCCTGAGCTTGTTTCTTGTTTGCTTTTCATTTTTTACTTTCATGTTTTCCCCATGAAACAAGTAGATAGTTGTCAGGCAGCAGGTCTTTTTTGGATAAGAAACATTTTTACAAGTGGGGGCATCACAGAGATTTCTACTTTCAGCATGTTACTTGGTACTTTAATAAAGCTAAATATAAATTATAATTAGAACTGCAGTGCAAGGAGAAGTGATTTGAGTTGAGTGCTTCTGATTTTTCTTATACTTGATTTTGACTGGCATTCCAGCAATGTATTTAAAAAGTAATTTATTTTTTCATGCCTCACAACCTTTTGTTTCCATCTAGATATTAAGTAAGCTGTCATGCAGCCAATGTATTGGAATATTTTTATTCTTCTACACTTATTTTTGTCTTGATTGGACTCTCATAATGATGGTTTGCCACCCAGGGCAGCGTATTTAATTAAAGTTTGTTTTTGTGGATTTGAGCATAACTCCTCCCCTTTCTAGTTGGCTACACCCCTTCCCCTTGACCCCACCCATTCATCTGTCTCCTGCAGCCCCCCTTTGATTTGAAGTCACCAGCCGCCACTGCTACGTAGTCTTATTTTCATCTAGCTTAACTTTTGACTTGTCAGATCTAATTGGATTCGACTTTGGCACCTACGTCCAGAGTTTTATATCTGAGGCTCTGCCTCCTCCACAACCCATAATTCCCTCCCTCTACCTAATTTACCTCAGATCAAGTTTGCTGATTCTTGTTAACTATAAAGAAGTAAACTTGAAAAGTATATTAATCTATATAGAAAGAATTCAGCAGTTATGTGTGTGATTATGGGTGATGTCACCTAAAGCAGACAGGGTCTTGGTTGAGGTCTGTCCAAGCACCAGAACCTTATAGATGGCAATTTGGAAGGAAAAAGGAGGGAGAGATGTTGAATCAGACTGAAATAAGACAACACGGATCTATTGTTATGGCAAGTACTTAACTTTCATATCTGATATTGTCTATTTTCGTACAGTATGATTCAACTTGTGGGACAGATTCCCAAGCTGCTTAAAAAGGGCCTGAGTGGTTATCAAGAAAGACATTCCTGAGAATGGTAGAACCAAAGGAAGTATGAGCTCTGGATTGTACATCCAGTTTGTAATGAAATATAAACATATGAAACATTGACCAAGCTGCTGCTGCACAAATGTCACCAATGAGAATGCTTTTCATGAAAGCTGTAGAGGTAGCCATTGCTCTAGTGGAATGTGCTTTTTGGTTCTGAATGCAGGAATAAACCACAATCCTTATAAACAAAGGAAATGCAGTCTGAAAGCCACTTAGAGAATGTAACTTTTGACCCATGACTTTCCAATTTTGATGTAGAAAAGGAAACAAACAGTTGATCTGGCTTTCTATTATCTTTGGTTCTGTGTATGTAGAATTGGAGCTGTCTGTGAACATTGAGGGTATGAAGCAGATGTGAACCCTTGTTAGAGAAACTGGGGGAAAATACTGGCAAATCAATGGGTTGATTAACATTTGCAATAAATGACACTTTTTTGAGAAAGTAGGATTTGATTGCAGTGACACTGTCCTTATGAAAATGAGGAAAGGTTGTTTGAATGAGAGCACTTGCAATTCAGAAATTCATTTAAGTGGATGCAATGGCAATGAGAAAAACAATTTTCCAAGAAAGATAATTAAAATCTGCTGATGCTACTAGTTCAAAGGGTTTCTGAGTTAATGACTGAAGCATGATTGTGATATCCCATGGGGGAAACTGGGTCCCTAATTGGAAGCCTCAGCAAGAAAGCTCCTTTGTTGAAAGCTTTAGAGACTCTAAAAGAAGCAATGGAAGCATTATTATGACCTATATAAAATTTCGATATAGCATCCATTTGTATTTTGATGGTAGAACACTAGAACCTTTGTAAAAGTTCTGAAAGAAATTCCAGAATTAATGGGAGGGCAGCAGACCCTTTGATAGGGTCCAAATAGAAAAGCTTCTCTACTTACTTTTATAAATCTTTTTGGTTGATTGTGTTTCAGAAGTAATTATTTGACCAACCAGAAAGGAAAGCCTGACATTTCTGGCTATTGTTAAAATTGGAGAAACCATGCAGTTAACTTTAGGGATTGTAGAACTGACAGAGGCATCCTAGATGGGTGACTCGGAAGATCCAGACTGGGATCCAGGACCCAGGGTGGGTGTAGTAAATGAGGCCAAAGGAACGGAAACCAAAACTTCCAGGGTCAGAACAGAGCAATGAGGATCACATTGGTCTTGTACCTTGTGGCTGTCTGAATGGATTTCATCAGAAGGGATATGGGTGGGAATGCACAGAGGAGACCTGGGGGTTAATTGTAGACTACAGCATCTCTTGGTGACTGTGACTCTCCCTGTGGAGGGATGAGGGCAAAGTAACTGTTACACTTGTTTAGGTATCAGGCAAAGCGATCACAGCAAGGTTGGCCCCAGCAGCTTCAAATCTCAGTTGCCACTGTCTGGTTGATAGACCACCCCTGAGGCAATAGGACTGACCTGCTCACTTTGTCCAATAGTACATTTGCTGTTCCAGGTATGTGCATTGCTATCACCCACTGCCATACTCTTATGGACTCCCAACAAAGTCAATATGATCATGTTCCCCCTTGTTTGTTGATGTACCATACCACTGAAATATTGCCCATCACCAATTACCTTGAACCATCTTCCCCTTGAAATGGCTCCCCACTCTAGAAGGGAGACATCTGTGGTTACTGTGACCAGGAATTTGTCTATCCTCTAACTGATGGAGAGGTTATCCACCACTTTAAATGTTCTCTGCCAAATAGAGTGAGACAAATTTTGGTATGGAAAGGTTGAAGACTGTGACCATTGTACTGAGACTGTCCACTGTAACACTCTCATACAGTATCTCACTAGTGGAACTAAAGTGATGGTAGAGGCCATCAGACCTAACAAACAGAGACTTAATCTTGCTTGTGGATGAGGACACTGAATTACCTAAGAAACCATAAGTTTTAAGGACCACACTCTTGCTTCTGGGAGTTTGGCAATTTATTCAACTATGTTGATATGACAATCTATAAATTCTATCTGTTGAGTAGGAAATAGTTGACTCTTTGCATTATTCTTTATGATCCCTAACAGGTCTGCAAGACAGAGTAATATTCTTTGTTGTTATAGCAGTAGATACCTGGAATTAGCAATTAGAATCGAATCGTCTAGCTATTGGAAGACTTGGTTCCCTTGCTGTAGTAGATCAGCTGCTACCACTGCCATAACATTGGTGAACGCCCAAGGGGCATGTGGTGAGACCAAATGGCAGTTGTCTGAACTGTAAAATGATTGGCTCTCAGCTGCAAAAATGACGAAATCTCCTGGAATGTCTATCTTTATACAATAGTAGGTGTCCTGGAGATCTGTAGAGCATATCTAATTGTTTTTCTTCAACACAGGTAGTATGGACTGTACCATGACCAGCCAGAACTTAGTCTGTGTCACAAATTGACTGAGGTGGCAGTGGTCCAATATTGGTCTGAGGTTCCCTGTTTACTTCACAACTAAAAAGAGCCTGGAATAGACTCTGGATTCTAACTGTTCTGAGGAGACCCACTAGATGACTCTTTTTTTCTAGCAACTTTGAAACTTCTTCTGCTGCAAATTCCAACTGATCAGGTAGACTATCTGAAATCTTTAACCTCTTCTTTGAGGGATACAAAAAGGAAATGGTGTAGCCTCTGGTGATTATCCTTAACACCCAGTAATCTAAAATAATGTTTTGTCAGGCTTGTGGCTGCAGGGTTAAGCATCCCATGACTGCTTCCAGAGTGCGGCAGACAGGTAACCCTTCAGGGGTGCTGATAGGGCTTTTTGTGAAAGGTCCTGATTATGCAGTTTGGCATGCCCCTAGGGTGATGTTCGTTTAAATTCTCTATAATGATGCTATAGAAAAGGGTCTGGAAGGATGTTTGGCTTATAAAATAGGTGACTGGAGCCATGGGCTCACCAGTTCTGGAGAAAAAAGTAGCTCAAGAAGACAGGGTTCAGACCAGACTGCCTCAATGTTTTGGGTATCGAACCGGACAGACCAGTTGGATCCAGGGACATATTCCTTGACTTTTCAAGTCTTTTTTCTTCTAATTTCTTTTCTCAGATATTCCTTCTAAAGATACAACCTTTTCTCTATGCTTCTCTTCAGACTTAGAGAGAAGCTGATGTTATTCTGGATTCAGAAGACATAACTGAAGCAGAAGACCCTGTCTGTGGGTGAAGCAAGCCTTTTATAATCAGTTTTTCTCTCCTACCTTGTATAGCCCTAGACCCAACAGCAGCACAAATGTCACAAACTGACTACAAATGAGTAGCACCTAAGCTGTACACACAAAGAGTGTGGGTTTTGGGGAGGGATCCTGCATCCACAAGCTGAACACTTTTTTAAGACCAGAAGATTTGCCTGATATCAGAAACTATCAGTAATTCATACTATTAACTACACAGGAATCAAAAACACACCTCCATGAAAAAACTGTCAAAAAGGTATTATTTCCTAATGGTGCTAATAATAAGAAAACTAGAGCGCTATCTACATGCAAACTAGACAACACTCTAAAGTTATGTATAGCAAAAACTATTAAAATTCTAAAAACAATAAAGCGGTCTAAACCTAACAGATAACACTTCACTACATTATACTACAAATCCTAAAGGGAGGAGTCACAAGAAGGAAAAATATTCACAAATCTTTCACTTATCATGAATGATTGAGAGAACTCAAAGACACATGTCTGGCTGAATCAGGTAGCAAACGAGATCTGAGATAAATTAGGTAAAGGGAAGGAATTATGGGTAGAGGAAGAGTCAGACCCTCAGATCTAAAGCTTTGGAAGAAGTTGCTGAGGTTGGATCGGATCAGATCAGATCTGAGAACACAGTGAATCAGATGAAAATAGACATCAGATATACAAATATATGCTGTAGACTTATTTTGATCTCAGTATGTTATATTTGTGAGAGATGGTCAGAAGAATGTACTCTGTTGTGCAGAGTGCTCCCCGTTGCACACATGCAGTCTTATAATTAGAGCTTTTACATGTATGTTGAATATTCGTCTGGAGTTTTTTAAATGTATTTATACATAGTTTTTTAATGTATTTATACAAAGGCCTCTCTCATCAGTATATAGTCTCTTACACTGCTATCAGCTAATACAAACAGTCGTAATAGCACCTGTGTAGTAACAACAGCTATGAACAAAATAAGTTTGTGTTTCTCCATAAATCCTATGACACAATAAAATCAGTGTTCATGGGGTGAAGTACCATTTTTAAAAATGTGATATTGAACAGGCCACTTACTTTCTTTAAACTCTGGAAAGCAGATCAGAAGCTTTACCATTCCACTTGTTTTCCAGTTAATGTTGTTGTTCTTCTTCTTTCGGCTTTTCCCGGTTAGGGGTCACCAAAGCGGAACTCCGGTCCGCTAATGATTGGCAGTAGATTTTTTACGGGTGCCGAGGTGCCAGCTCGACGCCCAACCTTCAGCGAAGGCACTTGTTTTCCAGTTAATACATTCCAGAATTTATCACTTACACTGTTGTTCAAAAACCGGATGCCATGTTATTATGTGGCCTAAGTTTATGAAGCATACAGGCTGGGATTCAGAAAGAACCCCATCACTGATGCAAATCGCTGCAGCCAAAAGGGTCAGCTTTTTCAATCACAGAAAATGTGATTCACAGGCCTGATTAGTTGCAAAGATTAAAAAATCATTATCAACTAATTTTCTTATGCTCTCTCACACACACACACACACACACACACCCGTATCTCTCAGTTGTCCCTAATTTTACAGAACATCCCTGATTTTGCCTCTTACAATTGCCCTGTCCCTTGTATCTCTGGTGTCCAGTGATCCCCCATATATCTTTTTTTTCCCATTATTTTCCATTTGTTAACTGGGAAAGTTCAGCTGGACCAAAAAAATCCCATTTTCATCAGGGGCCTAGGGAGAAAAGCTCCACACAGTTACAAACAAATAAAATACCATACTTTGGAAGAATTAACAAAAAAGTAGTATAAACTTAACATAAAAATTATTAGTTGTGTCTGAAAAATAGAAAGAAAAATCAATAGGTTTACAAAGTTACAGCACAATTCAGTATGTTTCAAAAATGCAAATGATGATAAACTATAAAATCAGTAAGTACCAAACCAATACATGGCAGCACAACTAACAGTTGTTCTTCTTCTTTTGGCTTTTCCCGGTTAAGGATCGCCACAGCGGAACTCCGGTCCGCTGATTGGCAGTAGATTTTTACCGTGCGGAGGTGCCAGCCCGATGCCCAACCTTCAACGAAGGCATGTCCATTCACGCATGTCTTTCGAATGCCACTCAACCATGGGGAGGACATGCACAACTAACAGTTGTTGTTGTCTTTCGGCTTTTCCCAGTTAGGGGTCGCCACAGCGGAACTCCGGTCCGCTAATGATTGGCAGTAGATTTTTTACAGGTGCCGAGGTGCCAGCTCGACGCCCAACCTTCAGCGTAGGCACTTGTTTTCCAGTTAATACATTCCAGAATTTATCACTTACACTGTTGTTCAAAAACCGGATACCATGTTATTATGTGGCCTAAGTTTATGAAGCATATTGGCTGGGATTCAGAAAGAACCCCATCACTGATGCAAATCGCTGCAGCCAAAAGGGTCAGCTTTTTCAATCACAGAAAATGTGATTCACAGGCCTGATTAGTTGCAAAGATTAAAAAATCATTATCAACTAATTTTCTTATGCTCACACACACACACACACACACACACACACACACACACACACACACACACACACACACACACACACACACACACCCGTATCTCTCAGTTGTCCCTAATTTTACAGAACATCCCTGATTTTACCTCTTACAATTGCCCTGTCCCTTGTATCTCTGGTGTCCAGTGATCCCCCATATATCTTTTTTTTTTCCATTATTTTCCATTTGTTAACTGGGAAAGTTCAGCTGGACCAAAAAAATCCCATTTTCATCACGGGCCTGGGGAGAAAAGCTCCACACAGTTACAAACAAATAAAATACCATACTTTGGAAGAATTAACAAAAAAGTAGTATAAACTTAACATAAAAATTATTAGTTGTGTCTGAAAAATAGAAAGAAAAATCAATAGGTTTACAAAGTTACAGCACAATTCAGTATGTTTCAAAAATGCAAATGATGATAAACTATAAAATCAGTAAGTATCAAACCAATACATGGCAGCACAACTAACAGTTGTTCTTCTTCTTTTGGCTTTTCCCGGTTAAGGATCACCACAGCGGAACTCTGGTCCACTGATTGGCAGTAGATTTTTACCGTGCGGAGGTGCCAGCCCGATGCCCAACCTTCAACGAAGGCACGTCCATTCACGCATGTCTTTTGAATGCCACTCAACCATGGGGAGGACATGCACAACTAACAGTTGTTGTTGTTGTTGTCTTTCGGCTTTTCCCGGGTTAGGGGTCGCCACAGCGGAACTCCAGTCCGCTAATGATTGGCAATAGATTGCATACTTCTGCCCTTGCTGAGCTGTTCCCTTCTCCTGGACAAAAGCACAGAATCTAGATTACAACATAAAGCCTTCCTTTCACTGATGAAGATCAAGCCCTGAATTTGAACTACAGGTTACAGTGCACAGATTTTCTGACTCTTGAGTTAAAATACACAACATTCATGATAAACTGTAAAAACGTGAAAAAACACACACTCCCAAAAAAGCTCACAGTTATGTAAATGCTACCTGCACTGAGAAATCTGTAGAACAGGCTACAAAAAAGACATGCAAAAGTACCCAGGTCTTTATCCCTCATGCTTGCCTGTTTGCCTTATCACAAGGCAAGTACAACACATGAAAACCAGTGTCAAGCCAATACAGTTATGGAATTCTTGAGCACACCATGCCTTCACCATTCAAAATTTGAACATTTGCCCTCTACAAAGGAGGAATCCATTGTTATCAGCTGCTGTAACTACAAGCTCACAGTGCTGCCTCCTTGAGCAAAGTGGCAAGCACAGTGCATGCAACTTGCAAATGTAAAGCTGCCAAACTCGGTTCAAACACCTCTACAACTCTGGACACCTAAACAATGAAACAAAAATGGAAGAACTACAAGAATCCACCTATAAACGCCACAAAAAACGTAACACATAACCTTTGTTCTCTATTACTACTAATAATTAGTCAAGTTTTAGTGACAAATGTAGTACTCCATGACAAAATATTACATTTACACAAGCAACTTATCCGCCTCTTGTCATTCACTTCTCACATGGAATTGGTGATAAGCACTTGCTGGCCTGCATCTCGAGCCAACTTGCACAGGATTTGGCTATTCCTTCTGATTTATTTGATTGGGAATCTAGCACATGGAACCAATACCACTCCCAAATTCCTGAAGTTAGAGAACCACTGGGTACCTATAAAAAAAAAAAAAAAAACTAGAAAACGAGATCCCCACGCTCCCTCATTAAATTATGTAATAAAATTACGTAATACAATGCATTCTTTGTTCTGTATCCCAACAGGTCTTCCATCTCAGATTTACTAGTTGGTACACAGCACTTTAAAAACAAGATGTTTTAAGCAAGCACAGCACTTAGAACTAACAACGTTTACAGAACTCATTTACAAAGTAATGGACAGCATAATATTCCCTAATCTGCTTAAAACACTGCATAAATTCAATACCTGTAATTACAACTCCTCCTACTATGGAGCATATACTTCCATTTAAGAACTAACAACTATTATGGCACTTCCTGGGCACCCAAGAAAGACCAAAAAAAAAAGGACGGCACAGTGGTGCAGTGATACTGTTGTTGCCTCACAGCAAGAGGTTCTCCGGTTCGATTCTCGGCTGGGGTGCCTTCTGTGCGGAGTCTGCATGTCCTCCCTGCATTCGTGAGGGTTTCCTCTGGGCTTCCTCCCACATTAGAAGGACATGCATCTGGAGCGTTTCTCCCCGGGCCTCTGCTGAAAATTGGCTTTGTTCCAAGTTGGACTTTCCCGGTTAACAAATGTTAAATAAATAAAACCACAAACTGTATAATGAATGGATCAAAAATAGGCAAAAATCTGGGCATTCTGCAAAATTCTGAGCTGCTAAGAGGGATGCTTGCTAGATATATAGTCATCAGTCCAGCAGTAATGGCGAGATTATGAGGTGCAATAATGTATTGATCAGTTCCTGAGCCACATATGGTGTCTCTGTGAGGATGACAGATGTCACTGCTGTCAACTGGTTTACTGTATACATTATACAATTACTTCAACCTAAATGAAGGTTACAGTCATCTCTAAACAATATGTGACAAATAGTATCAACTAAATGTGATGTTCATTAACACCATTTGGACAGGGTTTTTTGTATTTTTGCCCAAATAAAGCACAGTTGTGTAAAATCTTACCAGAACAACAGATGTCCTTCTCTTCACTGTTACAGTATTCATAACATGAGGGATTCCCTGCCAAGGTGAAGCAATGACCGGCTTAAACCAAAGCCTTTTACTACTTAGGAGTACATGAGACATTGCACATATGTTCTCCGTGTACGTCAGCCATAAAAGTGACATCTGCACATACTATCCTCAGAGCTGAATGCCCTAGAAGGCACGCCAGTCCAAGGAAACAAAGAAGTGAATCATACTTTCATAAGAAAAAACAAAACCCAGTGGCTAAGAGGAAGGGATAGAATACTGTGACAGTGAAGAGAAAGGCATCTAGGATTATGGTAAGATTTACAAAACTATACTATGTCCTTATATTCTACTGTTACAGTATTCATAACATGAGGGAGAGTACCATACCCCATGACGAAAATTGGGAGGAGAAGGTAGAGCTCTCTAGAAAGCCATGGAGAATGGCCCTAGCAAAACCAGCTGTTGCTCTAGAGATTCCATCCAACTTGTAGTGTTTGGCAAAGGTATGTACAGAAATCCAGGTAGCTGCTTTAAGAATGGAGTTAGTGTCCAAACCCTTGAAAAAAGCACCAGAAGAAGCCACAGACCTAGTTGAATGAGCCTTAACAGAAAAGGGGAGGCTCTTACCATGAGAAACATAACAAAAAGAAATAGCCTTAGAAATCCAATAGGAAATATTCTGCTTGGAAACGGCAATCACAAAGTCCTGGGATGAAAAGAAACATAAAGCTGATCAGATTTCCTGATAAGCTTGGTTTTATCAAAATAAAATCTGAGTTGTCTATGGAAATCCAAGGTATGTAATACTTTCTCACTAGGGGATTGTGGAGAAGGGAAAAAGGTGGGTAGATGAATGGACTGATTAAACGACAACTCATTCACAACCTTGGGCATAAAATAAGGGTTAGTATGCAAGGACACCCTGTCCTAATGGAAAACCAGAAAAGGAGGAGAAGCCATAAGAGCTTGCAGCTCAGACTCCCATCTTGCTGAAGTCAAAGCTAACAACAAAACAGTTTTCCAGAGCAATGCTGCAAAGAAGCTGTAGACACAGGCTCAAAAGTAGCCAGTCATTTTTTAAAACAAAATTAAGATCCCAAGGAGGAGGAACAGGCTTCCTTGGAGGTCTAATATGTAGGATGGCTTTGAGGAATTGTTTAGCCTCAAACCTAGAAGCTAAAGGAGGAGATAAAGGCAGACAAACAAAAATAGCTGACAAGTGGGCCTTGACAGAGGAATAGGCCAACCCAGCATTGAGCAACTCACACAAATAAGAAAGAACCAATGGAACAGCCAGAGTCAGTGGATTCAAGTTATGTGAAAGACACCAGACAGAAAACCTCTTCACTTCCATTTAGATAAGTAGGATTTCCTAGTATTTCCTAGTATTGGGTTTTCTGGCCTCCTGCAAAACCCTAAACACATCGTAAGAAATAAGGTGTCTGAAAGGAATCGTAATCCTCTCACCCACAGAGTTAGTTGCAAAGTCAACAGGTGGGGATGGAGAAGAGATTTTTTGTCTTGTGTGAGAAGGTCCATCCTGTGAGGTAACTTGTGATGATTGCCCTTGGCTAAATGCAAAAGAAAAGGGAACCAATGCTGTCTTGGCCAACAGGGAGTCACCAGCAAGACTTTTGGTTGGTCCTGCTGAATCTTGAACAGGACATTTGGAAATGGGTGTATGCATAAAGAAACATCCCCTTCCAAGAAAAAGATAGGGCATCCTCCTTCCAAATCAGAGGACCTGGGACTCTGGCACAAAATAGAGGAAGTTGTCTGTTCAGAGGGGAGGCAAATAGATCTACTTGAGGAGTACCCCACTGATGGACAATGTCCAGAAACACATCCCTGTGAAGCATCCATTCATGGGACGAGTTGAAGACCTACTCAGAGTGTCTGCCACATGATTTTGACCAGAGGATATGTATACTGGCTGAAGAGTCACCTGATACTAAACTTAAAGTTCTCATGCCATGAGAGCTAGCCTGCAAAGATGGTAAGATTTCGTCCCCCCCCCCCCGATTTGTTTACATACCAAAGAACTGTGGTATTGTCAGTAAATGTTTGAGAAGACCTGGAAGGAAAAGAGGATAAAAAGCCTGAAGAGCCAGCAGAAGTGCTCTCATCTCTTTGATGTTGATGTGCTCCTTCCTTTGGAAAGGTGACCAGACCCCAAGTACCTTCATACAGCTGAAGGCTACTCCCCAACCTAAATCTGAAGCACTCGTGAACAGCTCTTGAGAAGGAAGAGGAGGATGCAGATGGAGATCTGGGTTCAGGGACACCTGCTGAATCCACCAATGGAGTTTCTTTGTCAGACAAGGAAGAAGGGGAACCAAAGCCTCTTGGGAATGTGCATGCTGCATCCAGAGTGTTTTCAGGAACCAGTGAAACTTCATGTGAAGTTTGGCTAATGGTAACATTAGAATGGTGGATGCCATGTATCCCACAAGTCTGAGAAACTCCCTGGCTGTGACAAAGTGTAGAGGGAGAAGACTTTGGAAGAAAGAAATGAGTGACAGTCTTCAGCAGGGGAAGACAGGCCAGCATAAGGTTTATTTGAATCCTGCACCCCAGGAAAACCTGATCCTGAGAAGGGGTGAAGGATGACTTTGTGAAGTTTATGGTGAACCCCAGGCTTTGCAGAAGGGAGATAGTGAAATGAAGGTTCTGCAACAAGATCTCTGGAGAAGATGCCTTTAGCAGAAGGTCATCTAAGTAAGGCAACACTTGGATGCTTTGAAGCCTGCAAAAAGCAGTTACAGGTGCTAGGCATTTGATGAATACCCCTGGGGCAGTAGAAAGGCCAAAGGGCAAAGCAGAGAACTGAAAATGCAAGAAAGAAGCACAGAGAATCATAAAAATGTCCTGTAAAAGGGATGAATGAGGAGGTATGCAGTGATGCCATAAAAGCCTGAGGAAGAATGCAAATAAAAAAGGTCTGAAGGGACAGCATGTGGAAAGAAGGAACCTTCAAAAAGGTGTTGAGGTGAGAGAGGTCCAGAATTGGTCTCCAGGGGCCATCCTTTCTGGGCACTAGGAACATCCTGGAATAAAACCCTCTTCCTCTGTGAGTGACTGGAACCTGCTGAATAGTTCCTTGATTCAAAGACTCCTGAAAAAGATCTGGGAATAAATGCAATTGATCCCTGGGTGGCTGAGGAATGCCCATAAAGGAAGGAAGAGATTTCTAGGCCATGAAATACAGTTTCTGAATAATGGAAAGAGCCCATGAATCCTGAGTGATGTTTCCCCAAACAGGAAGAGACAGCAAAAGATGAAGGGAAACAGAAATAAGGCTGTGGCCAGAGTGGTAGTTACAGACTACCCGGCTTGTCAGGAAATGGCTGGTTCTGGGTAGAAGCAGACTGAAAAGTCTTAGGTGGAGGAGGTCCCCTCCCATTCGCTTTGGTTTAAGCACAAAAGCAATCTTGGAAGGATAATTTCTGTGAAACTTAGGTACAGGTAAGACAAAAATGTGTTTCAAATCCTGGAGCTTCTTACCTTTCTCCTGCAAAGACTTAAATAAGTCAACCACAGCAGACCCAAACAAAGCTGAGTTATCCACAGAAGCATCGGTTAACATAGCTTTAATGTCATCTGGCAGTGGTTGAAGTCTTTTTTTTTTCAAAATGTTTTATTGATTTTTCCAGTAATCATTTAAACAAATTATAATAAAACTATATACAAATTTTACAAAGGCCTCAAGCACTGTATAAAATGTTATAAATGTAAAGAAGGGTACAATATTCATTCATTCATATTTTCAATACGACTAATTTGATGGAGACAAATCTAAATTCAATGACTGAATAAGGGAGGAAACTTTTGTCCAGGGGTTGTTAGTCCATTTTCTGAGATATATTCTTGCTTCTTTAACTTTTATTTCCATCGACGCTACTTCAACCAGGAGGAACTTGAAATCTTGTAAGGTTGGAATGGAGGATGACTTCCATCTTCTTGTAATACCTTTTTTGGCTACTGCTAGAATTGTCCAAAGAAGATACCCATTTTTGTTATTCAGTACAATAGATTCATTTACACTAAGAAAAATTAATGATTTTGATAATATAAAGGAATCAGTAAAGATGGCTTGGAGAAAATTTTCAACATCATTCCAAAATTTCTTAATGCAAGAACAATCATAAAAGATATGAGACCAATCGGCCTTGCATTTTAAAGAACACCTCCAACACATCTCCTGCTCCGAGGAGCTAAATTTGGCAATCTTACTAGGCGTGTAAAAACCTCCATGCAAAAATGTACATGAGAACATTTTCCATATTTGTAAGTTAGAGGTTAGTTTAAGAGAATGCAAAATTTTTGATTTATTCGCAGAAGTTAGGGACAATGTGCAATCTTTAGTGATAAAATCCCAAAACTTCTGATTAGGAGTAGTCTTATAAGTAATAATAATTTTATAAGTTTTTGAAATTAAATTTTTCCGATGGAATTCACCATGAAGTATTTCATTCATAAGAGTTATGCATTTAGGTGGAGAACTAAAGGAAGAACTCTGTATTGTTCTGCATAAGTCTTGAGTAAATAGAAGCAGACTATTTAGAACTAGCCAGTCTGATGATGGCAAATCATATTCTTTGATCAGAATTTGTATATCTATGGTAACTAAATCTTTTGTACAATGTAACCGGCATGTACATTTTTTCCTTTCCCAATAGCTGAGTGTATCAAAAAAGTTTTTTGTAGCTTTAAAGGGGAATAGAAGCTGGATCCATATTTTAATGTCAATATTGTTATTTACAAAGTTTCTAAAGGACTTATAAATACAATTTAAGTAATCTAGATTAGTGAATTTAATAGTATTATACTGTATATTAATACAAAGTACATACCAAAGCTTGTTACTTAATTCACTTAATTGTAACTTTTTATTAGTTTATTTTCATTTAGGATGATACTTGTATGTAGCGTTTTCCAAGCCGAAGAGTATTTGGGATCTATCCAATTTAATATTGTTTTTAGGTTAGAGACTTTGATATAGGATTCTAAATCTGCAAAATGTATTCCTGCAAGCTCCCATGGTCTGATATGATTGGTTAGAGCTATTCTATTTTTTGGGGGGTACCATAGAAATTTTAATAGAGTTTTGTTTATTTCTTTTAAATGTTTTTTACTGGGTAATACAGAAATAGAAAGAGCTATGTAATTTATTTTTGGCAATAAGATCATTTTAATTAATTGTAATCTATCTTCGAATTTTAGATGCAATTGATTCCATTTCTCTGTGAGAGTTTTTAGTGAGTTTATAATTTTTTATAGTTTGTGTTTAAAGTTAGGTCTATATTTTCACATAGGTCAATCCCTAGATACTTCAAAGAAGAAACCTGTTTCCCAATTATTTCATTATTGTTTGAATTAGTATTATCATTAGAATTTTTTTTATTCAAGAGCATATGTTTAGATTTAGTACTAAATTTTAAGGTCAGAAATATAGTAACATTTTTTGACTAGCATATCTAATTCTTGCAAGGATTCTTCAGAATTTATTAAAGTAAGCAAGATATCATCTGCAAATAACATTATCTTGGAATTAAATTGATTATTTATACTTAGGCCTATAATTTTAGGATCTGACTGAATTGCCAAAGAAAGAGGTTCTATTGCTAAAGCGAATAAAATCGGAGACATTGGGCATCCCTGTTTGGTACCTTTAGTAATTTTAATTGACTCTGATACAAATGGACGTAATTTTACATAAGCTAAATTATTATAATAAATATTTTTATAAAAGTAATGAATTGAGTGGGGAATTTATATAATTCTAGAATTTTAAAAAGATAATTCCAGTTTAATGAATCAAAGGCTTTCTCAATATCAAGAGTGATTATAAGAGCCTCTTGTTTGTCTCTATTAAGAATATCTATAGTAGTTATAATTCTTTGAATATTATCTTGGGTATGTCTGTTATAAATGAATCATGTTTGGTCCTCTGAAAATGAGATGAGTTAATGATTTCTTAAATCTGTTAACTAATATAGATATTAATAGTTTATAATCATTGTTAATCAGAGAAATTGGTCTATACGATTTGCATAAATGGAAGTCTTTATTTTCTTTTAACATAGGAGTAATTAATGAGCATCTCCATGAGGGAGGAATTCTACCTAGTAAATAAGATTCATTTAGGGCTTTATGTAAGAGTGATATAACAGAAGGTTGCAGAAGCTTATATATTTCATTAATAATACCATCAATGCCCGGTGATTTATTATTTTTGCTTTCCTGAATTTTCCCAATAATTTCCTTTAGAGAGATTTGTTTCTGAATCTCATTAATCAAAGTCTCTGGTAGATTCTTAAATACCGGAAAGTTCAAGCTGTGTTCTGAGAATTCATGTTGAATGTCTTTGTTTTTGTACTGTTCTGAGAAGTGATACTTAAAAGCATCCAAAATATCACCAATATCAGAAACGTTTTTATTATTTCTCCCTTCATGGAATATACTCACAATATTATTTTCAATAGAGTTTCTTTTCATTCTCAATGTTAAATTACACATGTATTTTGGAGATACAGAGAAAGAATTTAATCTTAATTTTTCTAGGGCCAAGTTGGTTTTATGAGTTAAAATGTCATTATATTTTTTGTTTAAGGATTCAATTTATTTTTTCTTATGTGGAATGGTTCTAGTATTATCTTTATTAAATAATACAGTTTGTTTTTGTATATTAGATAATTCTGACTCCCATTCCTTCATTTTGTTATTAAACCATGCAATAATTTTGCCATATAAGTAGGCTTTCAATGAATCCCAAAGTATTACTACATTTACTTCGCTGGTTAAATGTGTGTCCAAGAAGAATTCTATCTCTGTATCAAGCCAAGGTTTGAACTGCTTCAGTTTAGTAATATATGCTGGTATTCTTTTAGTGAAAGATAATTTTTTAAAATCAGTTTGAAAATTAAAAATAAGTGCATTATGATCAGACATAGGGCATGGGACTATTGTAAAGCATGATATTTTTGTTTTTAGATCTTGGGATATAAATACTTTATCAATTCTGGTTTGAGTCCTATATCTAAAATCACAGTGGGAAAATTCTAATGAATTATCATTTCTAAGATAAAATAAATCAAATAACTTTAAGTTATCTACCCATTTTTTAAGATTTTTCCCTATAGGAGTAATAAGAAAAGGTCTCTTATTAGTAGTTTCTGAGTCATTCAGTAAACAATTAAAATCTCCTCCTACAATCAAACTACCCTTAGAATTGTTAGTGATGAGTTCTAAGTGCTTTTTAATTGTTGTTACCCCAATTCCCGGAAACCAACAGACATTGACCAGTGTCCAAATTCTATTTCTAAATTTTATTATTATAATTGATGAGTCCATCCTTATCTTCATAATTATACAAAATTTGAGGAGAGAACACTTTTCCTCCATAGTGTTAGAACACCTCTGGTCTTTTTGGTAAATGAGGAATTGGACAGTTTTAAGTATTCGTTCGGGTTCCAGCTAAAACGATCATTTATTTTGAAGTGGGTTTCTTGTAAGAATATTACTTGTGCTTTATTTAGTTTCAAATATTTTAATAGGTTGAGTCTTTTCCCTGGATTATTTAATCCATTAACATTTAAGGAAAGAAAAATCAAATCTATCTTATTTATTTAATGTTTTAAAGTATAACAAATGTGATAACAAAGTAATCATAATATTTAAGATTTGCACACCCTTCCTGGAAGAAATATATTTAAGCTTAAGGTGTTGTTTCCCAATGTAAAATACAATTTAATATCAGACTGAGGCCTAAAAAAAGAAGAAACATTTAAAGCCAAACTTTTAACAATCAGTAAATCCATCAACTGACATGGAATGTAAAACATTCCTAATCTGACAGGGAAAAAAAACAGTCAGATTAACCATCACTTCCAATTTTTGGAATGAATTTGCCCAGCCTGAGGCTCCAGAGTATACATTTTATGAAGTTCTATAGATTAATTGACATGAGCGAACATCAATATATTGATGTAATACATAGTTTGATTGTATCTAGTACAATTAAATCTCACTAATAAGCCTTTGTTTAAGAAATACACATCCTCATTTCTGTATGAATTATTATAGAAGTGAAGAATTAACAATTTGATAATAAGCATATATAGATAATATTTATCAATTAAAGTCTCAAGAGCATCTGGATACGTAAAAGTTTCAGTAATTTAAAGATAGATAAACATAACAGTATTAATCAGGCTAAATCAATACAGTATTAGATCAGCATTTAAAGTATTTATAGTAATAAAAATTACATGTAACTAATTGCCAAAGCATTTCTCTTACTATGAGGTATTATGTGACTGTCACTCCTCTATATAGTCATTTCACATATTTCCTTATTGCTACTAGATAGTAACAATATTACCATAATATAAACATGAGCAGGACATATGGAAATGGAATGTATATTTACAAATGGTGATGGTTGACAGAGGAGATACTACCCAAGCAGTTCCTATCTATCACAAACTCAAAAAGTTCATATAGCCATGGAAAGATTCCAACAATAACTAATAAATATAAATTTACTTTCTAACAAATTATGCAAAGTTTTATATAAAGAAGCATGTCTTAATAATACATCAACAATAGAGTAGTTTTTACTATTGTGAGGTTAAATTTGGTAGAGTTAACAATATCAAACACTTTTAAATGTATGCCATCGGCGGCTCACGCATGCTGTGTTTGGTTTGTTTGTTTTTACTCTCAGCGTGAACCACTTTCTTAATAGCAAGCAGCGCTGCATTGGGATTTTGCACTTTTAAATGTAAGATTCATTATTTATTCAAGCAAAACCCTTCTTTTTTTTCTTTCCTTCACCTTTTTCCCTCTTTTTGTACATGCATATTTCTCTCTTTCCTCTTTGTTTATTTCCTCTTTCTATTCACCTTTCAGTTTCCTTGTAATGAAAAGAAACATTTGCTATATGATCCTTAGCATTATCATTACATTTCTTATATATTGGTTTGAACATCTGAACACTGCATAGCGAGTCTTTTGCTATAACATACTTGGACTTCAACCTTTTACCCAGGTCAGCCTTGGTGACCTAGTTAATTAAAATAATACTGTGTTTGTGTATAAACTTTGTTCTTGTCATAGTAGTTGTTTCCTTTTATATATATATATATATATATATATATATATATATATATACACACACACACACACACACACACACACATATATATATATATATATATATATATATATATATATATATATATATATATACACACATGTTCATAATCCTCTAGGGCTTTAACATTTTGAAAATAGCTTAACTTCGTTATATACCAACTGCAGGATGGAGATTAATAGTAACATCACTGAACATGGTTAAGCAGAAATTTATTAATATCTTAAATATTTGTGCCTCATGGGCCTGCCCTTATAACAGTTATAATGTATATTTCCACAATGGCTCCTTTGTAAAGTACAACATAGTTATACCAAATGGAGTAAATATCACAAATTAAAACTGAGACAGCCTGAGTCCAAATTTGAAGTGATGATACTAGTAAATGATTTTATATGCTCTCTATGACTGTCCTTTCCATTTAACCTACTGAGAGATTTTAAGCATGGGTAGTTTAGATGTTTTAGAGCCATTTGTAACTAAATATTTATGTTATATTCTACTAATTTGTCACCAAATTATTTCCTGGACATCCAGGACTGATGACAGATGTGTATACTTGACATGTTTAGTTGAGAACAAAACATTATACTTTGCTACAAAATGTATAGCTTTATCAAACTACTACTTTAATTAAAATAAATTGCACACACTGTATAAACAGTCATTACTACTGACAGCCATTTACATAATGAGCAGACTCTGCTACCTTATAATGGTCAATATTAACTGATCTCCTTCCTTAATGTGGAATCAGCATGTGAAGATTTTGAGTTGCTGATCTCTGTTCAGTTGTTTAATCATTAGTGTTGACAGGATTTTTTTTAAGAAAAGACTCCAAAGTTGAGAATCTAGTAGACTGTGTATTTCCAAATAGACTGTATAACTTTAAGGAGCTAGTGACAGAATTTTAAAGAAATAATTTTCCTGTTTCTTAGTAGCTGATGTGGAGCTCAAGAAAAAAGCTGTTACCTGTTGACCATCTAGGCTCCGCCCCTCAGTGGTTGAAGTCTTAAGCATGAATACTTTCTCAAAACAGGGCCTGATGCAGCTGCCCTAAAAGATGCTTCTGCTGTATCATAACTACACTTAATTAAAAGTCTTGCAACCTGAGAAGAAGCTCCTAGTAAGGACAAGACATTAATCTTCCCTTCTGAATCAGGAAGATTAGAAATGACTTGTGTAGCCTGTGATAAAAGAACCAAAGCATATCTGGTCATATGAGTCTGAAAATTTATACCATGGAAAGCTAAAGTGGTAGAAGTGTAAATCTTCACTAGCCTTTTCAGAGTCTTGCTTTTGTTATCAGAAGGGAGAAGTGTAGTAGATGGCAGCAATCTGGAAGGTTTATCCAAAGCCACAAACACCACAGCAGGATCAGCTGATGGACATCTAAAAAGAAACTTGCTGTTCTCTGGCACTTTGTAAAAGCAGTCTGGCTTCTTAGGGGCTGTGAATCTGGAGATTGGGATGCTGAATAAAAAGCATCCCAGTAATGCAGGCAAGAGGGAGACTTCATTTGCAGTAAGTCACAGTACCTCTTTTGCACATCACTAACTTGGGAACTATCCCATTTGAAAAAACTCCCTCATTTCGGAAATATTTTCCCCAAAGGTAAGCTCTTCTATTGGAAAATCTGTGCCATTAGACTCCTTTTCTTGGGAAACATACTCCAGAGGAGAAGTATCTGGGTGGAATAGGCTAAGGATTCATCATCTGATGAAAAATCTTCCTCAAGAATCCTGTTTCCTAATTCTCTTCTGTGGTGAAGATATCCAAGGTGGAATAGGGACAGAGACACCAGAAGGAGGCTTCCAAAGACGTGCCTGTCGTCATATCCATAGCGACCTCTGAACCGGTTCCAGCTAAGGAATCCAAAGCATGAACTGGATGGATCTCCAAACCTTCATTGGTATCAAGAGAGATGTCCTATGTAGGAGGCACAGCTGAAGAGACAGGCTTGGGCTGTTTGGCCTTTCTCTTTACAGGTAATGCGACAGAAGACCCAGATGTGCTCTCCATAGTGCCTTTTACTAAGTGTTTAAGACACTGGTTTTCAAGATAAATTGCACAAGAGGAAATCTGACTTCTTAAAGTTTTAGGCACAAGGCTTGGCAAATTGAACAAGTTTTATGGTTGTGAGTAGGCCCTAAGCAGAACAAGCACTGCTCATAACTATCCTTATGTGGAATTTGTCTGCCAGAATGGCATTTTCCTTTCTTGGATGACATGAAAAAATCTCACAAACACAGTCGGAAATAAGAAGGTAAAGGAAAAAACCCAACGGGGCACTTATCTGAAAAGGTTTGATACAGTGGTAAATGACCTGGGCAAGCAGACCAATAGCTGAATATGGTGTTTGAACTGGTGGCAGAGAAGTTTTGAAGATATATGTGCCGACGTCACTTTTATGGCCGACTTATGCGGGGAGCATACGTGATACGTCTCACATACTCCAAAGCAGTAAAAGGCTTGGGTATACTGGCTGGACATCATGTCTCCTTGGTAGGAAATCCCTCATGTTATGAATACTGCAACAGTAGAATATAAGGATACCTGTTGATCACCAACCCCTCCCCCAGCCAAATGGCCCATTCATTTGCCTTTACCAGGGCAACTGTCAACAAGAAGGGGCTATTGTGTAAGAAACATTGGGGTGGTTCTGATTTTTCATGCCCCATGTCCTTCTGCTCACACTCAACTCACAACGGAAAGGGGCTTGCAGCTGGATGACTGCACTGGCCCCTCCCCACTTTCACAGGTAGGTACACTAGCATGCAGCTCTGCCCTCCTGTCCTTAAGCATGGGCAGTAGTTTCCTCAGTCTCTACTGGAGAATTTTCACCACTTGAGTGCTTTTTAAGGTTAAAAGCTTGAAAAATAAAATAAAATGATGAAAGGCATGGAAAACAATTCTTCTTCCGTGTATTTGTAAAGTCATTATCTGTTTTTTTTTCCCCATTAGCAAAGGCTTTCAGTGGAAGACAAGAAGTCTACAGGTGCAAGAAATTAATCATGAGGGTGTTGCAGCATTTTATGACTGAAATTTACAAAGACTCTTTTGTGCATCTGCAAAGTCAATTACAGTATACACTTCGAGATGAGAAGTTTACCGGTATAAGCAATTAATCATAACAGGTCTGACCACCACCTGCTGAGTGAAGTGTACAATGTACAGTGTAATTAACATTTAAAGGTACATTGGTAAGCAACTCTGTGAAAAATGAATGCAGTTTTAAACTGTGGGAAGTAAGTAAGTTAAACAAATAGCTGCCTCCCCCTCAGCCTTAGTGTGCTAATGCATTTAATATAACAACTCTGTGACGGATCCACACAGTCTACCAGTTTTTGTTATGCCTCGAGCCACATATCACTGTGTATGTTTAATTATTGCTGGATTGATTATTGCTAGATCTTAATATGCCACTACCTCACTATATGCTGCTAATATTGTAACAATACAATATGCTTAAGAGCAGGCCTTGCTCACTGATTACTGGTATTACTGAACATTTGTTAACCTATAAGTTGTTTATCAGCTTAACAGATGCTTACCAGAATGTAGGGATTTCAAAGAGGAACTATATCACAAGTTTGTGAGCTAATTGTTCTTTGAAAAAGGGAAGTAAGGCACAAGACCAGACATTACGAGACTTGTTTACAACTTAGAAAATTATCTGTAATTTTCTAAAATATTCCATCAACTCATGATGAGCTTGTAATGTTATATTTTCTACAATATTCCATCAACTCATGATGAGCTTGTAATCAATATGTCATTAGCTGAACCTGTTGACCCTGTTGTTTGTTCAAGACTATAAAAGCTCAAAGGCTAAAATGGAAATCATCGTCATCTGGATTTGATCACAGCACCAGCCTGAACTGAGCTTAGAGACATTTTGCCAGTGTCGGCCTTGCCTTGACTGAACAGATAGCTGCACTGGATAGGATTGAAGTCTCCCTATCAGTGGCAAAGATGATTTTATTTATGCATATGCTTGTAAGTACATGATCTATTAGTTTTTCTGTTTATTTAGTATTAGTTTTACTGTTTATTTAGTAAGTTTTTGTTTAATAAATTGCTAAGTTTGAGCCTTGGTGTCTTGTGTCATTTCTAATCCTGTATTAACCTCAGACTTTAAAGTAACGGACTAGTTCAAACTCCCAATTTAGTTTATTTAAAGGTATCCGGTGCATTTTTTCCTTAGGATTAAAAGTCAATGTTTACTGAAAGCATACAAGATCTAGAGATCAAGGTGCTAGAAATAAATTAACAAACAGTAATTAGTTTAAGTGGGAACACAGGCTGTAACATGCACTTTAACATGGGTAACCTTAATTTTAGATAATACCTGTGGGTGCAGCCACTGATTTGGGGCAATTACTCCTAGCTGGAGGGGGCAAATGTTTTTTTGAAAATGTGCATAGTTTTGTGCACTGTTTATAAGTTAAAAGGGGATGGGGGTTCTGAAAATATATTTAATTTTTTGTTCGAGGTTTTGCATTGAAACAGAACCTATTGAAGATGTGATAGTTGGAAATATGCATTTAAGGGTACTGTCACGTAATAATAGGTGGGGTAATAGCCTTCTGTCATAATGGCTATCTGTTCATATCATCATGGAATGAAAATTGCCTTACAGGTATGGAAAAAAGGAAGAACATTCAATTATATTAAGAAGCCTAGGTTACAAATAGCAGTGCTGCAGGAGACCCATTTGGATACAAATTGGCATTTGAATTTAACAAAGAAAGGCTTTTTAGGGTGTATATTCAGCAGAATACCAGGGACAAAGTAAAAGAAGAGTAATAATACTGAATGCAAGAGTGGCGTCTGTAGTGACAGAAGATGGGGAAAAGACAATAATGGTAGATTTGCTGTCATAAAGTGCAATTGGCAGGGGAGAAGTATTACACTGGCATGTAGTTATATTCCACCTAAAATTGCTATTAGGGACCTTAACAGACTTTTGAGAGAAATGTTTTGCATCAGTGAGGATATATCAGGAAGACCCAATAGGGAAAATATAACAAAAGGGATAGATTTCTGAAGAACTATATAAAAATGTTTGGTATGGATGAAGTGAATTTAATAGTAGGAACTCGGATAGAATTTACAAGCAGTGCATGGAACACCATGATTAAGCTCCACAATTGGAAAAAAAAAGACAAACCTGTCAAACAGTTCTGTAGCATGAGACCCGATCGTGATAGTGCTTTCAGAAATGTGCAACAATTGCTATATACCCCTAAGCGCTGTCATGGTCAGGTCTCACAAGGGATGTTCACTCTCAACTCTCCCTAAATATCTTGCCTCAAATTTTCATTCTGATCATACAAGTTTACAGACATCAGTCTGTAAGTAACTTATTTAACTAAATTGCAGACGGATTTAAAAACTGCTCCTGACTTTTTCTTCCAATTAAATTTACTTGTTGTATATGTGGCAGCACTCTCAAAGTGCTTTACTAGCTTTCAAAGCCAGTAAAACACTTTGTGCTTTTTTTCTTTTGTACCTGGTAGTACATGGTATTCATAAAACTCTATGCACTACAGAGTTATGATTGGATCTCAGCAATCATAACCAATTATTATGTGATGTTAAGTTGTCTATCTCACCTTCATTCATGCTGTTTGGGATCGGCTCCGACTCGGCCATCTTCAATAGCTCAAGAGCTGTTTACTGGCTCGAGGCTACCCCTTATTCCATGATGCCTAGTGATAGCTACCCAGATCTCGTTTGCCACTTCAGCTGCGAGGTGTGTCGTTTTCTGGCTCAGGCTTGTATTTTCAAATTTTTTGTGTAGAAATATATTCTTATACTCCATAAAACTATTAAAATACCTTTCTTAGTTTTAATAACTAGTGTTTGTTGTTGAGTACCTTGTTCTCCTTTTAGTCCCTTTTAGTAGAACTCGTTTAAGTTAGAGAGTTCTCCCCTCCCCCATTCCCTTCCCAAGGAAGACGTTTAACTTAGAGGCTCTCCTTTCCTCTGTTTTTTTGCTATCGTTACAGGAAAAAAAAAAAAAATGAAGTTTGCTTTATATATATTTTTACATAGTCTGTTGTACTTTGACTAGAGTAGAATTTTTTTTCTATCTGTTTTTCTCTTCTGGTGCTTGTTTTTTTGTGGTTGATAAGTCTAAAGAAGCTAAAGTATCTGGATTTAAAAAGTGTGACTCGTGCTGTCAGAAAATGTCTCTGACAGACGGGCACACTAGTTGTGTTTATTGTTTGGGCGCTGTTCACCTGCAGGATTCTTGTTTTATCTGCCATGCCTTTAGTCCAAGAGTCCTGCAGGAACGGAAGAACAAATTGATCCTTAGGGGTCTGTTAAAACCTCAGGATTCACCGGCAAAGAGTTCACAGCCAGTGAAATCCCCAAAATCCTCTAAACCGTCAGCTCCACCTTCAGGATTTTTACAGGATTTACAGAGTATGTCAGTTCCGGCTGGCACCGACAAGACAACCCCTCCATCGGATGTTTCGGAGCCATAAAAGGCTGAGGTCCCCTTCGTTAGAGTCAGTTCATTCGGCTCCTGGCTTTCCATTATTGCTAAGTGAACATAGCCACCGTTCTTTACACTCCTCTCGATCCTCTAGGCTCTCGGATCATGATGTGGAGAGAGTAGTAAGTAGGTTGCTAAAATCACAGGCACTAGCTAAAATGTTGTCTAGCCCTCCTCAACAGGTATCGGCTCCATCCACCTCCTTTTCTGTTCCTCCTCCGACTCCAATGAGCTCGGCGCCGGAGTTCGTTGAGGTTCGAGTAGTGGAACCGTCGGCTCCGATAACCATATCTCCTTCGGTTCCGATGTCGGCTCAGATTACTTCGATGGTACCTTCCATTGAGGGATCTGGACACCGGGGTTCCCTCGTCGGCTCCGAGGGAGCAAGTGGCATCGGACCCTTGTACGACCCCGTTCTCCCTCTTGGAGCATCGGTGCAGGTGAGCTCGGCTCCAACATTGGCCTCGGAGCCATCCCCCTCAGCGCGGAGAAAGATTACTATTTCTTTGGAACCGGAGCTTTCTCTGCCTCGAGGCAGGGATGCCTTTGAACTCATGCGGAGTGTGCTGTCCCCCGAGTCAGCTCCACTACCAGCCCCACTGGCTCCATCCCCCGTAGTGTCTGTGCCAACCTCTGCTCCTCCTCCAGACCCCAACTGTAGGGAACCGATGCTCCAGGACACCCCATTGGGTGTTTCCTCTTCTTCCGAAGCCTCCACTGATCACTCAGAGGAGCCCCCTCGGAAGAATAAATGCAAGAGGAAGCACATTGACTCCCCTGAGTCTGTCACTTCTGATACAGACTTTGATGAATTGGAAGGGTCCCCCGAGATCCCCCTCTGAAGATGTTTCCTTCTCGACATCCTGGAAATGCTTAGGCAGAGGGGGGAACGGGAATCCCCTAGCCCCTACCGAGGATGAGTCTGTATTCCTGGATGCTTTTGGTTCCCGACCTTCCACCTCCTGGGTTTCTCCACCTTTCAACCCACTTATGTCCGTAGTGGCTCAAAAGGCTTGGTCAGCTCTGGACACAGTGGAACCAACTCCGAGGAGACCTGGTAAATTTATTACAGCTCCCCAGGATAAGCAATTCCTTTCTAAAGGTGTGCCCGTTGATACAATGGTGGTAGCAGCAGCCACCAAAAAAGAGCTAGCGGAGACCTCTTCATCTGTTCATCCCCCTAACAAGGAGTCTAGGACGATGGACAAGTACGGAAATCGAATGTTTGCTTCAGTGACCTTCTCCATGAGGTCACTGAACTATCTCATTTTACTCGACTTCAAAGGGATCTCCTTAAAGAGCTTGGAGATACCCTTCAAGATCCTACAGCTGAGGGAGCACAAGCCAAAGTAGCTTCCCAGCTAGTGACACTTAATTCTGTAGTTAACTCCTCCATGAGGCTCATTTCCCATGCAGCCAATGAAGCGAGTAGAGCCACGGGCACAGGTGTAGCCCTTAGGAGGCATGCGTGGATGTGGCTGTGTCACTTTGCAGAACCCTTTCGAGCGTCCTTCACCAATACCCCCCCTTTGATGGCTCCTTTCTCTTTGGGCCACACGTGAAAGACACGTTGACTAGGTGTGAGCAAGAAGGCAAGACTCTCTCTGCCGTGGGAGTCCATTTTTCCACTTCCTCTAGACCTTACCCCAAGGGTCAGAAGAGTGGGAAGATGTGGTTAAATAAATCTCAGGGAGCCTTACCTGACACACGTAGTGATTTTTCCTCCAAAGGCAGAGGGGGAAACAATAATAACAGATGCCACCCTCGTGGCAGAGGGGGTCCGTAGAACCAGGGCAACAGAGAATCTTTCTCTGATAAGCCCTTCCAGCATCCCTGAAGGGTTGCCCGGCTGCTCACCTCTGGAGGCAGTCAGGGGAAGACTTTCACTGTACCCAAAAGCCTGGCAAAATTGAACAAAAGACAGATGGGTACGGTCCATTACATCCGGAGGTTACAAAATTCCCTTCCATCAATCCCCCTTACAGTCAAAGAAGACCCTTCCAGACGTTCCACCCAATCTGAAAGAGCAAGCAGTAATAGAAGTTTCAAAACTGCTAAAAAAAAAGAACCATTCAGGAAGTCCCTGCAGACCAGCACGGATCCGGAAATTACTCAAGGTTCTTTTTGGTACCAAAAAAGACAGGGGACTGGAGACCGATTCTGGATCTCAGCAGACTAAACAAATCTGTACAAAGAACAAAGTTTCGGATGGTCACGCTACAGTCCATTCTACCCTTCCTGGGTCAGGACAATTGGATGTGCTCGATAGATCTTCAGGACACGTACTACTATATTAAGATGGACAGATGCTCCAGGAGATTTCTTCGCTTTCGGGTGGGGGCCAGTCATTACCAGTTCAGAGCTCTGCCCTTTGGTCTCACCACAGCCCCCAGGGTGTTCACCAAATGTATGGCAGTGGTCACGGCTCACCTGAGACATCAAGGATTCCAGGTGTTTCCATATCTAGACGACTGGCTCCTCACTGCTACCACCAGGCATCAACTCCTACAAACGCGGGATTATACAATCACATCCTGCACCCAGCTAGGTATTACAATAAATTTCGAAAAATCTGCCTTGTTGCCCTGTCAATCACTTACATAGGAGCAGACTTAAACACAAGGGATATGTTCACAAGATTGCCACTAGAAAGAGTGTCCACAATTCGTCAGCAAGTGCAAATCCTAATGCAGAGCAAAAGGATCCAAGTCAGGTATGTCCTTCAAACTCTGGGCTCCATGGCCGCTGCCATTCTTCTACTCCCACTAGCATGGTTCCACATGAGAATTCTTCAGTGGCTTCTTTTCACGCAGTGGTCTTTCCAAGAGCTACCCATGTCTCACATGATCCTGATCATGGAGACATGCAAAAGACACCTTTCTTGGTGGATGGTCTCCCCACTAGTTACTCAGGACAGACCTTTCATACAACCCCCTCCGGTAGCCACAGTGACGACAGATGCCTCCCTGATAGGGTGGGGGGGGCATTATCTGGGTAGGACAGTCCAAGGCACTTGGCAACCTCACGAGTACCATCTGCACATAAATGTCCTAGAAATGAGAGCCATGCTCCTAGCGTTGCAAGCTCATCAAGACTCTCTTCCTTCTGGGACCATCGCAATTCAAACAGACAACATGTCAGTGGTGTGGTACATCAACAAGCAGGGCGGAACCAGATCCTACCCCCTGTGTCGAGAAGCACTCAGACTTTGGCAGTGAGCGATTTCCTCCCAATGCTTTCTGATTGCGACGCACATCCCTGGGAGATCCAACATCATAGCGGACAGGCTCAGCAGAGCTATCCTCATGCCTCACGAGTGGTCTCTGAATCAGGAAGTTGCGGATCATATTTTCTGCAAATGCGGACAGCCTTGCTGCAATCTTTTTGCCACTCCCTTCAACAGCAAATATAGCAACTACTTCTCCCTCCTTCTGCTTCCAGGTCACATACCCAGAGACGCTCTAGTCCACTACTGGCCTCAGGGACTTTTTTATGCTTTTCCTCCATTTCCCCTGATACCGAAACTCGTACAGAAAGCAAAATTGTTGGGTTGCAAGATGATCCTCATTGCCCCCTACTGGCCTTGACAGATATGGTTCCCATTCCTGCACCATTACCTTCTCGATCAGCCCTGGACTCTGGACCCAATTCCAGATCTCCTGATTCATCAATCAGGCTGGTTGCATCAATCCCTCCAAACTCTCCAGCTCACAGCTTGGTTGCTCCACTTCCTGCCTTAGCCAGGTTTCCCAACATTTCCACAGCAGTCCGTGAGATTATCGTCTCCTCTCATAAGTCTACAACAAGAAAAACTTATGCTAGCAAATGGAAAAGTATTTCTTATTGGGCAGAGTCTAGGAATGTGGATCCCTTCTCAGCCCTAGTCCACGAAATTCTGGAATTCCTGGCGCAACTGTTTCACTCCGGGGCCGCTTCCACTACGATTAGGGTACAATTAGCGGCCATTTCTAATTTTCATATTGGTTTGTCAAATTCTAACATTATGTCTCATAAGCTCTGTAAAGATTTTTTGAGAGGAACATCTCTTCTTAGACCTCCAGTGAGAGATCCCCCTCCCCCTTGGGACCTTAATTTAGTCCTAACTTCCTTAATTCTGCCTCCTTTTGAACCAGCAGCATCCTGCTCCATCAAGTTTCTATCTTAGAAGACACTCTTTCTGGTAGCTATCACTTCAGCTAGGTGTGTCTCAGAACTTCAAGCACTATGTGTTCGTCCTCCCTACCTGGTGTTTCACAAGGATAGAGTGGCTCTGTGAACTAATCCTTCATTTCTTCCTAAAGTCTGCTCATAAAATAACTGAAACCAATCTGTAAATCTCCCTGTGTTCTTTCCAAATCATAGCAACAAGGCGGAGTACAAACTTCACCAATTGGATGTTCATAGACAATTGCGTTTTTACCTAAACAGAACTAAAGAAATAAGAAAGTCAGACTAATTATTCCTTTCTTATGCCTTAGACAAACAAGGTCTCCCAGTTTCTAAGGTGACCTTATCCAGATGGTTGTCCCACACTATTACTTTATTTATCAGTTAAGGGACAAAGAGTTACAAATTAAACCAAAAGATCATTCTACTAGGGCATTAGCCACCTCCGTAGCCTTTCAGTCTAGGTTGCCCATTTGATTCCATCTGTGCAGCTGCTACGTGGGCAAACCCTCATACCTTTATTTCTCATTACAAGATGGATATGGTCTCCCGGAGCAGAGCTGACTTAGGTTCCATTGTTCTGAAGAGTCTGTTCCACTGAGCCACCCAGGGTGTTAGGTGCTAGGGACGCTGTCCCAAACAGTAAGAATGAAGGCGAGATAGACAACTTAACATTAAGAAGTTATGTACCTACCATAACATTCCATGTTAGTTGACTTCATCTCGCCTTCTTTCTTGCATCCCTCCCTCCGTCCCTGTCCTAGTGGATTGAGAGGAGTCCCTTTTTTCACTGGCTGAGTATTCTTTTATTGTTATTCTTCTGGCCAGGTCTTCCTAACCTATTCTAGATATCAGAATGCATAGAACAACCAGTTTTTTGATAACTGGTTTCTCTCTTATTATGTCTGGATTAGCTATTTCAAACGAGATCTGGGTAACTATCGCTAGGCATCATGGGATAACGGGTAGCCTCGAGCCAGTAAACAGCTCTTGAGCTATTGAAGATGGCAGAGATGGAGAAGAGGATCAGCTCTGATCCCAAATAGCAGGAAACAAGGCGAGACGAAGACAACTAACATGGAACGTTATGGTAGGTACATAACTTCTTATTCTTAGCATGTGTCCTGAACACGTAATAAAACAGTTACGATTGGAGACCAGATCTTAACCCTCTATGTTACTCCACAAGATAAAAGAACTGGTCTAGACTGGATAGAAATTACATATCACAGGATCATGTGTCTTTAATTGAAAGCTTTGTGACACCTCTCATAACAACTTTAGATCATGCACCAATACAAACCAAGATAAAAATACAGGATAGTGAAGTAGGATAAAATGAAAATGGAGTTTAAACGTGTGGCAAGAGTAAGAGAGAAAGAGATATGGAAAAGTAATAGGAATTACACAGAGGAGCTGGCAAAGGTGAAAGCATGGCATAATAAAGGAGAATCTCACAAAACAAAAAGAGAAGCAACTGAAAAGTGCAAAAGGGAAAATATGACAGTACTTGGATAGAAAGATTGCTTTTAAGTAACTATCTTCTTCTTTCGGCTTTTCCCGGTTAGGGGACACCACAGTGGATCACCTGTCTGCTCATGATTGGCAGTGGAGTTTTACAGTGTCGAGTTGCCAGCCCGACGCCCAACCTTCCACGGAAGGCACACACATGCACACACTCACACCTAGGGCCAGTAACTATATATGACAATAACTCCAGAGCACAAAAACACTTAGAACGACTTGGGCAACAAAAAATGGAAAGAACCTCCCCCAAACTTAGGGAGCCTATAACAAGAAAAATAACCAGAGATACTGCAGAAGGCTATAGAAAGCAGGCAAAAGGAGGCTAGAATTTACTGTAGAAAACTGGCAAAGGAGCAAAGGTATTGGGAGCAAATAACTATATAGACAGAAAGGTAATACAGTGGGAATACGTTAAGCAGAACTCTGGAGTATAGGTAAAGAGAAAGGGATATGGGAGTGTTAAAGGGACAATCCCAGGATTTTTTTTGTTTTGATTCTGGTCTTTGTTTACATTTTCAGTCTGGCTTTCTGGGCATGTCCCAACTATGGCCGCAGGGGTTGGGGGAGGGTGCTTACAGGAAGCACCGCACCCACAGACTCAAAAAACATGTTCATAGGTTCATAGGTTTATACTAGGCTATCTGCCCTAAGGCATTTATAAGCCTAGCCCAAAGTTTTGTGGCTTACGCCACCCCTTATGTTAAAAAATACTGTGCCCATTAGTTTGTTGTGCCTCTGTCCAGCAGTGACACAGAGATGATTCCCGGGATAAACCTACGATCTCCCATCCACCAGTCAAGATTTCTCTTGAACAGAGCCAGCGAGGTGCTCTGCCTCACATGGACCGGGATTTTATTCCACAGCATAGGGAGTCTCTGGGTGACAAATCTATCCCTCCAGCATGTCCTATTTATATCCGTGCTAAGGTTTAAGTCGCTTGCTCTAGTGGATCTGGTAGATTTGGATTTTTTGAGGTGGAGCATGTCCATTAATTCCGGGTTGGACATGGCCTTGTATGTCAGGCACAGGTCACCTCTGAGCAGGCTGTATGCGACTGAATAGAGCTGGAGTTTCTTCAGTCTGGCAGCATATGACAGATTTTGGAGTCCCTTTATCCTTTTGGTGAGGAACTTTTGGGGTCTCTCCAATTGCTGCAGGTGTCGGGTGAGATACATCCCGAATGGGGCATTGTACTCGATCTTTGGTCTGATAAGTGAAGAGTACAGGGGAACAATGACCTCACTTGATCTGGATGTGAATCCCTTCATGATCAGGTGGGCAATGTAGAAGGTCTTTCTAACCACTTTAGCAATGTGAGTGTCAAAGAAAGGCCACTGTCAACCTGGGTCCCCAGGTCCCTGATAACCTCTTCTGTGCTTAATGGATTGCCACCTATATGGTAGCTTGGGGTTACCTTGTTTTTCCCGAAGGGTATGACTATACATTTTCTGGCATTTAACTTCAGGCCATGGCTCTGGCACCAGTAATCAGTTTCCGTGAGAACCCTCTGAAGGATATCTGTGTCCGATGTACTTTCCACTATGGCCCAGTTTGCAGTCATCTGCAAACTTTGTCAGCCATAGTCCTCCTATGTTTGTCTGTACTTCTGAGAAGTAGATGCCGAACAACAGGAGGCCAAGGACTGAGCCCTGTGGGACACCACTTGTGACCGGCTTGGAGTCTGACATGGCACCAGCAACTCTAACCCTGTGGGTTCTGTCCTTTAGCCAGTTTGCAACCCATCTTGTGACATATGGGTTTACATTTAAGCTGGTAAGTTTCTCTATAATACCCGAGTGGGGTATTGTGTCGAAAGCTTTTGCAAGGTCAAGGTAGGCTGTATGGACTGCCTTTCCCTCATCAATGGCCTTGGTGACTGTTTCGAAGAAGTCGACCAAGTTCAAAAGGCATGATCTGCCCTTGACAAAGCCAAACTGGGTCGGGTCCAATGTCTGCAAGTCCCCTATGTCTTTGTTTATGAGTTCCATTATGATCCTCTCCATAGCTTTGCAGACCAGGCTTGTTAAGCTTATGGGGCAGTAATTACCAGGGTCTGTAGAGGTACCACCTTTGTGGAGTGGGACCACAGTTGCCGTACGCCACTCCTTGGGCACGTATCCTGTGGTAAGGCTAAGATTAAACAGCTGCCTTATATGCGGGTTTAGCTCCTCGTTGAGTTCGTGTAGCACACAGCCGGGGACACCATCCGGTCCCATTGATGCTGTGTTTTTAGCTTTAGAGAGAGCAGCTTTCACCTGCGCATTTGAGATGTCTTGGAGGCTACACTCCGCTGGGATAGATATCTCTCCTTTTGGGGGGGAGTGTGGGGTGAAGTTTGCACTGAACCTGTCTGCCAGTATGTTGGCAATGTCTGTGGGTTCAGTGATTTTTGTATCATTTTGGACTAATTCTGCGCATATCTGGGAGTTTCCACCCAGTTTCTAACATAGCTTAAGAAGGCCTTATGATTGTCTTTTGAATCTATTGCAATTTTTCTCTCAAAGTTGGCCTTGGATGATTTTATGAGTGCTCGTATTTTTTTTACTAATAATGATCAAGGGTGTCTTCTCTTTTATGGATTTTGCTCTATCATGTAACAGCTTCCTCCTCTTATTGTAAAGTTTGTTTATGGCTGGGGTCCACCAGACTGGACGTTTGCCCTTGGTGGAAAGAGTCTTGGTTTTATTAGGGATTGCCTGATCCATGCAGTCCTGGAGGTGTTCGTAGAAGGCATTTGTAAGGGCTTCCGCAGCTTGGGTTGTGGTTTCCACTGGCTCGGGGGCCTTGAAGGATACCACACCAGTCCTGAGTAGTGTGAAGTTTGCTTTAGAGAAGTTCTTCACTGTGGTCTTTTTTGTTTGGGGTGGGGGCGGGATGTGGATTTCCAGTGAGATAAGTTTGTGATCTGATCTCACCAATGAAGGATATACTTTCGGTGTGGAGCATTTTGTCCCCATGTTTGTGATGATGAGATCTAGTATATTTTCTCCTCTTGTGGGAACGGTGACTAGTTGTTCCATGGCATTTGAATTTATGAACTCCAGGAACCTTTGGGCTAGAAAGTTGGGGCTTGAGTAATGTTCCCAGTCTATATTCGGGTAGTTGAAGTCACCCAATATAATGGTGTTTGGAGATACATTTATACCCTCCAGTGTCTTCAGGAAGGCTGTGTGGGGTTCCTGAGTTTGAGAGGGTGGCCTGTAGCATGCTACAAATTGTAGAGCAGTTTTGCCTATGGTTAATTGCACCTGGATGGTTTCCGATGCTTCATGCGTTGCCACCAACCTGGAGGTGTGGGTATCCTTGATGAATATGGATACACCCCCTCCTTTTGTGGTGTGGTCTGGGTTTTGGGGCCGGAACGCATGATATGAGGTAAAACCTGATAGTGCCGGGTGCTCTCAGGAGCCTTGAACCAGGTTTCAGTCACAGCACAGACATCGATGTTCTCCATACTGAGAAGGGCCTCGAGTGCATGCATTTTGAGATTTAGACTTCTGGCATTGAGCAGCATTACCCTTAGTTTCTTCCCATTTTTGTTTTCTAGGGTGGTAGGTTTAGAATTTGAACCTTGCCTAAAAAAGACACTATGGGGGTGGCAAGAGCCTTAGCCAATATCCGGAATCCCAGGGGTGACAGGTGCAAGCCGTCCCTTGCGAAGCAGCGTGGCTTGTCAAGCATGTCATCCCAGGCAGACAGACAGTGGATCCCCTTTGAATGACACCAGAAATTAAGCCAATTGTTAAAGCTGATCATCTTGTCTCTATGTTGTGGCATCAATCTTGGCGAAGGAAGGATACTGCTCAGGGTCAGGGTCATACCTGCCTGGGCTACATAATCAGAGAGCTCCTCTATGTCTCTTTTCATGTAGTCCAGGGAGGTACGTCTCAGGTCGTTCACACCAGCATGGACAATGACTGTGTCATATTTGTACTTGTTGTGGAGTGACCCGAGTGCTTGTGTTATGTGGCGGATTCTAGCGCCCGATAGGCAGCTTACTGTGACCCTCTCCTTGTTCAGCCTGGTGAGTGGGACGTCAGTGTGTCTGACTATGGAGTCACCTATGACAAGTATGTTTGGTGTTGTATTTGGCCTTGAGAGCTGTGACTGCTTTGCACACTGATTTTGTGGTTTATGTGTTGCCTGTGGTGTGTCATGAGGTGGCAGTTGCTTGGATGTCTGCTTTGGAGGCCTCTGTTGTTTAGGTAAATTTTTGCTCAGAGCCTCAGAGTAAGACTTTGTGTGTTTATGTGTTTGATTCATTCTTGTGATAGCTTTATGTGAGACTGGTTTTGTGGTGTGTGTAGTTGCCTTCTCCTCCTGTCTGGTCTTGCCAGTCCTGAGTTGAGAGAGCTCAGCCTCCAGTTTGGCTAAATAGCTGCATCTCTCGCAAGTATTTGTGTTATGTGGGAGGAGGAGAGGGGTATCAGTGTACATGAGGCAATTGTAACATTGCCTCAATATTCCCAAATTCACCAACTGGACAGGAGAGGACGCCAGCATCTGGCCCTTCGACATGCTAGAGAAATTTAGAAGTTAGGGGTGTAACTGAATAGGAGAGGACTTAGTAAGGAAGTGGGTACTCCTGGGGGGGGGGATTTGCTAGTGAGGGACTTTGTATAATACAGAAGTGCTAAACCTGAAAAGAAGATGCTTTTAAGACAAGTAAAAGCTTTTAGGAACAAGTGCTGCGCTTTTTAGTTAAGGGATATACTGTTTAGATTACTAGTAGAGCAGTTCTAAGGGAAAAAATGAAGAACAGACTTTATGGAGCCAGAAAAAGTTTAACCTTGTTAAACCAGCGCTGCCCGATGCTGCTCTAGTGGCAACTCCGCGCTAGGGCTGGAAAGAGCCAGGAATTGACCCAAAACGGCCAATAAAACTACAGTTTCAAGTCAGTAACCACTCCCACGGGGGGCAGGGAAGCAGCTCAATGTTTTTCACTGCCCCTGATCAACAGATAGACTTTCCTCTAGCCCAAGCAAAAATGGCCTCATAGAAACTTACAAAACAGTTCAAGAACAGCAAGCCAAACATCATGGCATAATGTTTCCTACACTTTAACAGCACTCTGGGATTATTTACAGGATTTTAAATATTTTTATATGTAATCCCGGTTCCCATTCAGAAGCCTGAAACATCATAAGCCTGAAAATCAAAATCCTGAAACCAAAAGCCTGAAAATTCAGAATCCTGAAAACTCAAAATCCTGAAAGCCCAAAATCCTGAAAGACCAAAATCCTGAAACTCAAAATCCTGAAAACACAAATAATGCTAATATGTCACTATAAAGACACTAATATCTACCAACTGACCCTGACCCTAACCCTAACCCTAAGGTCCGTCACTATTGCACACTCACCTGACACGCACCCTAAACCTAACTCACTTAAACCGCCCCTAACCCCAATATTTGTCACTATTGCATACATGCTTAACCTGCGCCCTAACCCTAACTCACTTAAACCGCCCCTAACCCTAAAATAAAACCAACCGCACACTTACCTGACCCCAACGCATGACCTAACACCACAGGGCTAACAATAGCAAAGCCACAATGACATCAGTATGTCTATTTTGTGTTTTCAGGATTTTGAGTTTCAGGATTTTGGTCTTTCGGGATTTTGATCTTTCAGGATTTTGAGTTTTCAGGATTCTGAATTTTCAGGCTTTTGGTTTCAGGATTTTGATTTTCAGGCTTATGATGTTTCAGGCTTCTGAATGGGAACCGTAATCCCAGACTCTGACCACCTGGAGGCTGGCATATTGATGTGGTTTGGATAAATCAGGTTGCCATCCAGTATCCCAGAAATCAGTGTTTGGCTCAAAAATGTTACATCATGCAGGCCTCAGTTTGCCTAAAGTTCCTGTCATTTCATAGATGTTGCATGCGTACAAAGTACTGAGTAAAATAGAACAGTGTAAGTAACATTCCCTGCTGCTGGATGACTACTTACAACAGAAACAGTGCAAATGCCACAGAACACACTGAAAGTGCTGTTTACTGCTGCCTTTTTTTCTAATTTAGTTTAAATGGCACTAATTTGTGAGACAATGAATTCCAGTCCATTTACTTCACCCCTCCCCATAACACTTAGCTTCCCTAGCTGTCAAAGTCCTGAGGGTAATTTGACCTGGTAATTCCATTGATTAGCGGATCTCAGCAGGGTGCTTGACTCGTATAATTTAAGCTTTGCTCTAGCATTTCCTTTGTTAGAGGGGACATTTTTTTGCTGCACTATAGCCATGGCCTTACTTGACTACAATCACATCCAGTAAGGTCTTGCACCAAGGAGCTAAAGAATAAAACATTTATACTATTAACCAGTTTAGATCTTTATTAATTTAAGTGTTAAGGTATCACTTCATGCTTCCACCTTGTTAAAAATTGAGATTTGCATGTGCAAAGTGTGTTGGTATGCAGTGTTTGCCTTCATATGTTTTTACTCCACTGGTTGGTTTGCAAAAAAAACCTTTTGCAGTGTCCCTGGATTTGTCTTTGTACATACAAACCACATTGCTATATTTTTCCCTTCCTTTTTCTTGTGTCCAGAAGTCACTTATAACAAAGTAAATTTTTTATTGATTTTTTTTTTTAAATAAAGGACGTCAAGGTTAACTTACCTTGAATCAGATAATGGATGCCACTGCAAAGAATCACTGTTGAAATATTTGTGCATGGACAAAATCCCTTACTAAATCTATTTGCCAGCCTCCAGTTCAGTTGGTGCTATGGCTTTAATATACTGGTGTGTTTGCTCATACCTTCCAAATATCTCCACCATTACATACCACTTTTGCAGTGTAGTAACCAACCATGCCCATACAACTTTAGCCATCAATATGCAGCTACTCCTGTTTATGTGAGCATGTGAATTCAGTGGAAGCTGCACTGAATAATTCTAGGTGCTTGTTCAGGTTTCACATGGTGCTTGCTCAGAGCTACTCTCATGTTCAGCCACTATGAATATGTTGCACTGCCACCTCTGATACCAGGGTAATGTTTTAATCTTTCTATTCCCGCACTGCACACTAGCAGTATCTGGTGCAAATACAACAGAGAAGTATGCAAGCGATACACCACCTAAGTACCATTTGCCGTGCAGAATGTACAAGTATACATACCAAATTTCTGTGTTTTCAAACATCGGGGTTACTACACTACTACTGAACAAAATGAACAGCACTCAGGCTGGGGGAAGGACAAGGGAGCCATGACATCACAGAATGGGTGGGTCTTATTTTAGTTAGAATCAGATGATGGCTGTGGTGATGTCACTTTGGAGGAGGGAAGTGATTAAAAAAAAAAAAAAAAAAAAAAAGTACCTGCACTGCCTGGCCTCGATGATGTCAGTAATTGGGCGACTCCAGCAAGCTTTATTCAAACGTGAGAGAATCATTTTGTAAGCGAAACCATCACAGTATGAGAAGGTAGGCTTCTGTTACAGAAGTAAGGAGAATTATAAAAATTGTAAATGCTTTATTGTTGTTGCTTTACAGAGGACAATTTAAATAGGGAGGAAAAGGACCATGAAGTTGAGGAACACATTAGAGAAACCTGTTGTACTCCTTTAAGAGGTGTTAGCCAGATTCCTTCTCAAATTGCAGTTGTACTCACAACAGCTCTCACTGAGTCATTCATTAGTTTCAACTGTCCTTTGTATCCTCAGAAAACTAGCTTTTCAGCAATGTTATGACTTGACTTGCTAATACCATGCAGGAAAGCATCTGAGCAGTGCAAAGTTAAAACATTGGTAAACAAGAATTTTCAGTTAATTTCATTTCATATTTTATTTTGTGCTGATTTCTAAATGCTAGCTAAGTGCAATGGTTTTATGACACAAATGCCCTAGCTTCTGTAGAAAGCATCTGAAAGATGCAAGTTTCAAACAGTAGTAGAAACAGTCTTGTTTCTTTTTTCATGTTCAAACTGATCTCTGAATACTAGCCAAGTGTGATGGTTTTCCTACCTGCCAATAGCTCTGTAAAAAGGCATATGTGTGATACAGGGTTCAAACATGAGTAGACAGTCTTCGGTTCCTTTTATTTTGTAGTCTACATATAAACTCAGAAAGCTGCTCGACTAACACAATTTGCATTACCGTGCATTTTCTGAAGGATAAGAAGTCTGAGCTCAAATATAGGTCATTATTTAGTGACTTTCATCTTCATTGATTTGGAGGAAAAACGCAAATTTTATGTGGAACAGACCAAAAATATCAGATGAAAATCTGGGCATTCTGCAAAAATCTGGACAGTTGAGAGATATGGGCAGACACACTCATCTATTCCTTTAATTTCATATTTCATTTTGTGCTGTTCTCATGCATTTCCTACTATACGTGCTATATGCTATGCCCCTGTACTAAGCCGGACTAGTTACCTACCCTAACCTAAATATCTTCTGCTTACCCTAAACTTCTCGTTAACTGTTTCCATTTACCTCCTTAACAACTTGTTACCTCTTTTTCCTTTTCTTTCTGTTTAACTCTTCTCCTGTGGATACTTTCAAAGGGAACCCTCTTTATCATGTTATTGTAAAATAAACTGTCTCCTTCTTATTTTGTACTGCACCTGTATGCTGTAGTGTTCCTACATTTTTCTCTGCTATGATTTCTGTCCTTATTGTATAGTTCTGTTGTTGTTGTTGTGTCTTTCGGCTTTTCCAGGTTAGGGGTCGCCACAGCGGAACTCCGGTCCGCTAATATTGTATAGTTCTGTGTTAATCTGAAATGTCCTCTGTATATACAAAAATAGTGTCATTTTATTTGCTGTATTTTAATGAATGTACCTTGGAGCTGATCTTCCTGGGCCTCTACTGAAAATGGACATATATCCAGTTAGACCAGCCTGGTTAACAAATGTAAAATAAATAAAATAAAAAATAATGCTACATGTTGGTGACTTAGTGGTTGCACTGTATGATACGCCCTTAAGCAGTATTATTTCTCTTTCTACCTTACGCATTTGTACTTGATTCCACTGTTATCTGTAGACAAGTAACTGAGATTATACAGTGTGTTTTGTTTTATTATTCTGTCTGTTAGCCTGCTGAGTGGCTAATTCCCTATCTGACAATCCTTAGTCTTACATGACACTTTTCAAACTGTTGTTGCCATTCCAAGTTACTGACATGAAGGCAACCTCAGACCAGTGACATAACTAATATCCTGCCCTCTTCACTACCTCATACTCTAATACCTTGCCCTTCATGGCAAATCATCACAAGATAGATACTTTTCCTTGTATATGTGTTGTGTCCTGACTTCATATACTGCTTTTGCACAATTATATACAGTGTCACTGTACGGCTGCCACATCTCCTGGTGCCCAAAGTCGGATTTTTGTCTGAAAATGTGAGATTTTGTAGGACAAATCACACCTACAACCAGTGCAAAGGACTGGACTTCAGTTTACTGTCAAAATAAAAGCTCATTTTTTTTTGTATTTGATTTATTTATACTGTTTCATATAATATTTAAGTGTTTCAAAGACACAATAATGGATTTATGCATGTATTGAAGGAAATGTAAGAAACACTTTTGTCCTAAAATTCTCAGCAATTTCCTGTGGGATCAGTGAAGTATTTCTGATTCTGGTATTTTACATTTTTGATGTTTTTTCACAGGACACAACTGCCCAGGCAGTGGCTGTCCTGCATAAAGTGGGATATGTGATAACCCTATGTTACTGACATTACTAAAGATACACAGCACACTTTGGAAATCTGTTCTGTAAAATAATAATGGTCAGTGCTGCACTATAACCATTCCTTAATACTGTGTTACCTGTCATTATTTCTAGATCATTCTCTTTTCAATACAAGGGTTACATTCTCACTTTGTTATAGGGCAATATTAAACACAAGAGTACCTCCACCTGTCTTTTGACTGTATTACTGAGATTATACAACATTATATTCTTTAATCAAATGTCAATAAGTACATAAATAAATAATAAATGTACTTGAGACCGTGCAGCTATGCTCTAATACACATGCTATTTCTGATAATACAAGTCGTGCTTTTCTTCCTTTTGATTGTCACTCTCTGCTACAAAAGTATTGTCATGTGCTTCGTCAGATTGTAAGCTATGTCTAGTACTGATTTTTTATTTTGGCTATGCCTATACCACTATATATCCATTTCTAAGCCATTTGTTCTTGTTTTGGCATGATGAAAAGGACACCCTACAGTGTCACATGCCAACCAACAGTTTTCAGCCCAAACTGTATATCCCCCTTGCATTTCTAGGGTGCCTACCACAGGGACATCTTTATGTGATCTGTGAGTGTTACTCCAATAAAGTGAATTACATATTGGTGTGGCATCCTGGGACTCTGCTCCAATCAAATTATGTCATTCCTGTCAAAGAGAAACAGTTACCTGTTCTTTGAGATCTCTTAAATTTCAAAGTTCTGCATGTGTACTGTTGTGAGTACCTAGATATACTACGTGAAGCAACATCATGTCAGCCACTTGTACGCATACCCTCATCCATTGGATTCTTCCTTCTCTGCTGGAAAAATCCTATATTTTGAAGACATCTCTTAAAGGTATCATCAGTTTTTCTTTATGACCCCTCTGTATGCTCTGCAGGCACATCCACCATGTAATGGTAGTCTGTTCACTACTCAAGGTACTTGGGTTAATTTCCAATTAATGGCGCTGCAGTATAGTACAAGACAGCTATAAACTCCTGAATCTACCACCCTTTAGATGATATGTTAAACTGAGATTCCCAATCACTCCAGTGACTCTACTTGATAGAGGCACTGGAAACTGACATCGGGCGGCACAATGCCAGGGCACTTCCATGGACTAGGCTTGTAAAGCCACGAGGGCCATTAGCCTAGTACACACCTATGAACCTATTTGCCAAAGAGGTGTTAGCTCAGATTGATCTTGGATCTTGTGTGTTTGTCGAAAAGAGCAGTGGAAATTCACTGCTCAGCTGCAATAATTACACTGTTTTGAATGTATATAGTTAAAACTATGTTTTGAATTTCTGTATGAGTGGTGGTGAAATCTGTACATTAATATTTTCTATTGGTGAGACCATGTATTTCTACAACATATACTACACAAATTTGGATACAGCATATTTTGCTCAGCTTATAAGTTGCATTTTCAGTTACGTCTGGGTCCAGTTTAATCAAAATCCATAGTATATATCTATGCATGTGAATATTGCATAGTGTGGAAATTATTCCATATGCTATGTCAAATTGTTACTAAATTGAATTGATGTAAATAAATAGAACATTTTGTGCATAGTCTAAATAATATTGCTTCTTTAAAACAGACTGATATATTTTTGTATTAGAAAGGTTTAGTTAATGAACATTTATTCTATTAAAGGTGGGCTTTGGGCCTGGTAGAGAAGTTGGCCTCTCGATGATGTGAGAGTTTGGGCATGGAATATTGGTTTGTAGGACTGTGCTAAAAAAAAGAAGACATTCCAGAATACCCCAAGGAAGCTTAGATGTCTTCTATTAGGAACTCAAAAAAAAAGAAAGATGAGAAAAAACACCTTTAGATTGTGACAAAACTGGTTTTGACTTTTTTTGTGGATTAACAGAAATAGTCCTTTGTGTAGTTCTATTCCTTCAATGTATACAAAGACAGTCTTCACCAGTATTTTTTCTTCTGTTCAATAAAGATTCATTGCTTTATGGCATAGTGGTCTCTGTTGCAGTATTTTACACCAGTCTGAGTATGTGCATGCGAGTGATGTGTGTGTGGTAACCACCCAACTTCTACTTCTGTGTAACTGTTTTGTTTATATTTTTTGCAACTGTCAGAAGTTATCAAAAGAGAGTAAATTCATGCTAACCCTACTAGGGAAAAATACAGGGATACCTCTGTTCCCCAACAGTGCAATCCACAATCCTTCATAGTGGCCCAACAGTTGCAGCAGAATTTATAAGATATAATGAGCTTTTACTCCTGAAAAGTGTAATCTCAAATAAATGTTTTCTACTGAAAACCATCCACCATCACCAAATAGATCAACCTAAAAATGAAAATTACCACTGAAGTGGTGCAGAGAGATAAATCCTTAACTACAGCCCAGCTGTCCTGCTCAAGTGATATAAAGGGATAAAGCCCTAACCATGGCCCAGCTCAGCTGTGTTCGATTAGCGGCTTGGGTGACTGGGAGAGCAGCAGCGAGGGATGGGAGTGCCCATCCTGGGAGGGAGGGTGTTCATTGATGATGCTTCCTAAGGTGAGGTTTGGTCAATACTGGAGAGTTGTCCCCAAATATAGCCAATGAGCATGGGGATGGGGAAAGGGAAAGCAGGTAGGGCATATAAAAAGAAACTCCCCAGGAAGGAAGCACCGATGGCTGAGCTCGCAGGGTACCTTTAGGATCCATGACTGTATCCACAAAATGCCAGAAAACTCTAGGGATAGGAGGATGGCTGATGGACTCGACATACAAGTGGGGCACTGGGGGCTGGGCCGGTACCATGTCGTCTGGAGGACCAAAAACAATGAAAGTATGAAAGCATCACGTGGAGAATTATAGCACACTATTGAGACAAAGCTAAATAATTTTTTTTATTTTATCAGACAATGTCATACAGTGTAGTAAAGGAACAATATTGTTTGTAAATGAGCTGACAGGACTGTGTACTGCCCATTATGAATGACATAAACTACTTTGCAACACTGTTAAACTTGACAGTACTTAGTCAATTTACAATGGGCATTCTAACCTGAATTCCACCCTAGCTTGAATCAAAAATATCCTTGCACTGATATTTCAGAATAACACCATCTGACAACCTCACTTTTATATTATTTTGTACAGCTTAATACATTTAAAGAAAGTAGACAATAGACTCACTGACAGGACCCAGGAGGTCAAAATAGGTGAGGTCACCTCCACCAATAGGCCAGTCATTAGCGAAGTCCCCCATAGCTCTGTACTGAGTCCGCTCCTTTTTTGCATCTATTTGTCTGAAATGGAAGCAAATGCTGAAGACTTATGGTTGACTAAGTTTGCAGATGATTGCAAGCTGGGGGTTATCATTGACTCCCCTGCAGATTGTAGCATTCATCAAGAAGGTCCATCTCTGACTAACAAATGATGTTGAAGCCATGGTCTTAAACTCAGTGCTAAGAAATGTGTAATTGCACCCATTGGGAAGTCAACCACCCTGAGTAATTACCATGCTGATAATACACCCCTAAGAGTTGTCTTAATGGGATCTGGGTACACACACTGACAGCAGCCTTACCTTCGACCACCATGTGGCCACAGTGGTGAGGAAATCCTTTTATGCTGGACAGCTTATAAGTAAGAGCATGACATCTAGAGTCAACGTGTTCATTATCCCACTGTACTCTACCCTTATCAGACCAAGCATAGAGTACAATGCTCCAATGTGTTCATTATCCCACTGTACTCTATCCTTATCAGACCAAGCATAGAGTACAATGCTCCCTCTGGTAGGTACCTGGCTAGGAATATGCAGCATCTAGACTTACCTCAGAGGTTCCTTACAAAAGGAATACAAAGCATAACAAACCTGCCTTATGCACCACACCTTAAAGCCCTTTCCCTTTTCCCTCTACTCAGTCTCCTATAGATTGCCAAGGGGTAATCTATGATTGACTTACAAGGCATCTACAAACCCCACACTTATGAACCTCCTACATATTCGTAAGTAAAAGAGTACCAGAAATACAGGGTCTATGGACCTGAATTTTGTCTGTGACTTAAACAGAATATGCTAGAAAGACAGATAATGTGTCCCACAGACTGCTCCTCCAATGGAACAGGCTTCCCATCTATGTGAAGCTGAGTTCATCTATTACTCAGTTTAAGTGCAACACAGACCAGTGAATGTGGAATAGGAAATTTAAACCAGTATTGGCACCCATGTCCCTTATAGACAGAAATATCTTATAAATCCCTAGCCGTCAATGTCCTATTCAGATACAGGACATTGTTATTATTTTGGGAAAACTTGGCTAGTCCTAGAAAGGCCCCTCTGGTTATCAGACTAGAAACAATCGATGAATCTCAAATATGTGCATGCCTCTCAGAGTACATACAATATGCCTGTTTTGATATTGCAATTGAAAATTACAGAGAATACAAATTTTTCATAGAAAGGAGCATTTTGGTCCTCATTTCATAAGAACACCTAAATACAATGATTCTCATACATATACTGATAAATTATGATATCAAATTTCTCAGAAAAATATATCACAACCCTCAGATACAAAATGTATTTAGCTGGTTGCTCCAGCTATAAGATACACACACACACACACACACACACACACACACACACACACACACACACACACACACACACACTATCTTCTTGTAATGTAGTTTACTACCCATGACACTAATTGGGGTCTGTATTATCACAGCAAAGATTTCAATAGTCGAACGCTATTTGGGCGATACCATGTTCGAATATTGAAAACATTGCAAGTGCGAACGGAGATCATTGTAGGGAATTCTTCCCTTTTACTTCAATGTAGTGTGATCTCGGAGTTGGTATATTTAAGTAGCGGGGGGGTGGGGGGTGCAGGGGGGCCTTAATGACAGGTTTCCTGTTCTTTTTTTTTTTTTTTTTTTAGGATTCAAAATTTTCAAACGTATGGTGTCGCCCGTATGGTATTCGGAGTTTGAAAGTTTTGATCTGATAATATGGACCCACTAAATGAGGGTGGGAGGAGTCATACGCTCAATGACTAAAAAATAATCTGTATTCAGAAGAAATAAATTATATTTTTGCATCTGATGAAATGACAAACCAGTGAAATATTATTCAAACCACTGCTGTACTGAGAGTACTGAACCAAACTTCACCATAGCACACTAATGAAAACCAAATGTAATGTAAAATGTCAGACCTTGCAGCAAAGGCACACAAACTAAAGCCCCAGGAGACCTTCACTGAAAGGCCTTAGCCTGTACTACAAATACTGGCAATGTATTGCATTGGTTTACAACTTTCCCAGTTGAGAATTTCTTCCTAATGTCCAGGTTAAACTGGGTTCTCTTAATCAGGTAGCCATGTCCCCACCTTACACATACATTCTGCTGTTTCTTTGAATTCTAGTCCCATCACATATACCCTTTGCAGTGTGTAACTATATAATTTCTAGTACAGAGAGGTCAAGTTCCCTAAGTTTGTTTTTATAGGTTCATAGGTAGGTACTAGGCTATCTGCCCGAGGGCATTTATAAGCCTAGCCAGAGTGTGTCTGCTTTCGCCACCCCATTGATTAATTAACTGATTCTCTGTCGAGCAGAGCCAATGAAGTGATCCCGTCAAGGTTTCTCTTGAAAAGTGATAATGAGGGTCTCTGCCTAATGTAGTTTGGAATTTTGTTCCAAAGCATGGGAGTCTCTGTGACAAGAATCTATCCCTCCAGCATGTTCTATTTATTGTTGTGGCAAGGTTTAGCTCATTAGAGCATGTGGCTCGCAGTGACTTGGATTTCTTGAGGTGGAGTATGTCCATCAATTCTGAGTTGGACATGGCTTTGTAAGTCAGGCAGAGATCACCTCTGAGTAAGCGATATGCTACTGAGTACAGCCGGAGTTTTTTCAGTCAGGCTGCATAGGACATATGTTTGAGGCCAGTAATCCTCTTGGTGAGGTATTTTTGTGGTCTCTCCAGCTGTTGGAAGTGTCTTGTGAGGTACATCCCAAATGGGGCATTGTACTCTATGATGGGTCTGATGAGTGACAAGTAGAGGGGCACTATAACCTCTTTATTTCTAGATGCAAACCCTTTAGTAATTAGATGGGCCACATAGAATGATTTCCTAACTACTTTGGCAATATGATTGTCAAAGGAGAGATTACAATCTACCTGGGTCCCCAGATCTCTTATTACCTCTTCTGTATTAAGGGGGCTGCCACCTATGTGGTAATTCGTGGATGTTTTGTTTTTCCCAAATGGGATGACTACGCATTTTTTGGCATTTAGCTTGAGGCCATGACTTTGACACCAGGTGTCCGTCTCAGTAAGGCCCTTTTGGAGGATCCGTGTCAGCCGGAGAGTCAATTATGGTTCCCAGTTTGCAGTCATCGGCGAACTTGGTTAGCCATAGTCCTCCTGTGTTTGCCTGTACTTCTGAGAAGTATATGCTGAACAGTAGGGGTCCCAGGACCGAGCCTTGCAGGACACCACTTGTGACTGGTTTAGAGTCATACCTGGAGCCCGCTATTCTTACTGTGCGAGTTCTGTCTGTAAGCCAGTTGGCAACCCATGTCATGACATAAGGGTTTATGTTCAGTCTGGTGAGTTTTTCTGTAATACCCGAGTGGGGAATGGTGTCGAAATGGAGGTGAAGGTAGGCTGTGTGAACATCCTTTCCCTCGTCTATGGCCTTGGTGACTTTCTCAAAGAAGTCAACCAGGTTTAGTAGGCATGATCTGCCCTTAACAAAGCCGAACTGGGTCGGGCCAAGTGTTTGGAAGTTCCCAATGTCTTTGTTAATGAGTTCCCTGATGATGCATTCCATAGCCTTGCAGAACAGGCTAGTCAGGCTTATGGGGCGATAATTACCAGGGTCAGTTGTGGCCCTTCCTTTGTGGAGTGGAATAACCGTTGCTGTGCACCATTCTATGGGCATGTAGCCTGTGGAGAGGCTGAGGTTGAGCAGCATGTTTAGGAGGGGGGTTAATTCGTTCTGTAGTTCATGCAAGATGCAGCCTGGGACACCATCTGGCCTCATTGACGCTGTGTTTTTGGCTTTTGAAAGGGCTATTTTCACCTGTGCGTCTGTGATTCCTGGGACACTACACTTTTCCGGTATTGTTGTGGGCCCTTTTGGGGGTGAGAGGGGGATGAAGTTTGCACCGAATCTATCTGCCAGGATGTTGGCAATATCAGTTGGTTCAGTATATTTTGTGCTATATTGCACTAGTTCCGTGCATATCTGCGAGTTGCCACTTAGACTCTTAACATAGTTAAAGAAGGCTTTGTGGTTATCTTTTGAATCCTTGGCTATTTTTCTTTCGAAGTTAGCCTTGGATGATTTTATGAGGGACCTTAGTTTCTTACTGTTACTGATCAGGGATGTCTTTCCTTCTTGGGATTTGCTTTTTTTTTTCTGAAATAGTTTCCACTTTCTATTGTATAGCCTGTTTATGGCAGGGGTCCACCAGACTGGTTTCCTTCTCTTAGAGGAATGAGTCTTGGTTTTGCTAGGGATGGTATGATCCATGCATCCTTGTAGGTGCTCATAGAGTGCATTTGTAAAAGTTTCTGCATCTTGGGCAGCATTATCCTTTAGCGTGGGGGCTGTGAAACTTACCACCTCTGTCTTAAGTAAGGTGAAGTTTGCTTTAGAAAAGTTTTTTACTGTGGTTTTCTTAGTTGGGGGTGGTGGTGGGGTGTGGACATTCAGAGTGATTAGTTTATGGTCTGATCTAACCAGTGATGGGTTGACCTCCGGTGTGGAACACCTGTAGCCCATGTTTGTGATGACCAGGTCCAATATGTTTTCACCTCTGGTAGAGGAGTTTACGAGCTGATCCAGGGCGTAGCCATAATACATTTTTTCTGTCCCCACACATCATCCTGGTTGCCTTTTACTCTATCCTCTCTAGTAATATGGCATCTTTCTCTGTGTAATGCCTGCTTAACTGTACACAATATTCCAGCAATGATCCTTCAAAGACCAGCAAATAAGTACTATCACATTCCCATCTCTGTACAATGCACCCTGAATATATGTTGTTGTCTCTTTTGCCCTTGCTGACCTTTTTTGCTCTGGGTCTGATGACTCAATTTGTTTTAAATGATAATCACCAAGTCCTTCTTCTGCTATCGGTTTTATAAGCCAACTTCTTCTAATCTCTCCCATGGCATTCTGCACTCCCATATTATTGCCCCACCACCCCTGTATATCACATGCACTAGGAAAGGCTGAAAGTCAGATGGCACCTGTACTGGCTTCAAATCTCATATCAGAGTTTATGTCCACCATATACTACACCCACAACCTCCTTGGTATCAGCTGTAGAGACTAATCCAGTTTTCCATTCTCTTTGTAAGGTCACATTGAAAAGGCCTGGAGCTATGAGTGTTCTTTATAAAACACCACTTATCACCATACTAGTATCTAGCAATTCCTCACCCTTTTGCATCGAACTACCTATCCTCAATCCTACAAAAAAAAAAAAAAAAAAAATTGTTATACTTTTTACATTACCTTTGATTGAAATACTTTTGATCAGTCTGTTTTACCTCTGTAATCCTCATGCAATCTATGTGTGTATATTAATCTTAGTTTGTTTACCTCTGTAATCTTCATGCAATCTATGTGTGTATACTAATCTTAGTTTGTTTACCTCTGTAATCCTCATGCAATCTATGTGTGTATATTAATCTTAGTTTGTTTACCTCTGTAATCTTCATGCAATCTATGTGTGTATATTAATCTTTGTTGTATATGTATTAGGAGCTTTTCTCCCCAGGACTCCATTGAAAATGGGTTCTTCAGGCCCAATGGACTATCCTGGTTAAACAACTGCAAATAAATAAATAAATAAAAATAAAATACCCTGAGAGCTACAAACTTGCTTCTACATGAAATGGCTGCCCTGTAACTACTGTTCTACTCACCTACACAGATTGGTACCTGCTGCTATTTTTATGAACTTTACAGCTTTAACTTTACAGCTGGGCTGTGGTAGACCCCCATATCCCCAGCATCCCAGCCACAGAAATGGATCTAGTTAATATGGCAAGATCTGCCAATTGTGAATCCCTGCTGGAATTTTATTAAGCCACTACTCAACCCTAAGAATCTCATGAGACATGAATTTGGGATGATCTTCATCATTTTACATATCACTGAAATCAGGATCTGTAATCTGTAAACTATAGTTCCCTAAATTGCTGCTTATGGCACCTTTGAAGATAGGCACCACTACCACTGCTTGATTCCGGTGTCCTGAGAGGACCTCTTCCTAAAACATCTGTTGAAGATCTTTGTCTAATATTCATCTAGCTTCACAGTAGCTCTACTGATGATCCTAGATGGGGTTCCACAGGGACCTTGAACATTAATCTCCCTTAAAGAACAGCTACACCCCCCCAAATACTTGGAAAATGCAGTACAGTAATAATAAGCTCTGCATGACTGGGAGCATTTCATCTTATTTTATACTGCAAAATGGCAGAATGAAATATACTATACAGACATGATTTTGTCTATTGCCAAGCTGTTTTCATCACATAGTCAATAGTCTGTGTGCGCAATACGTAACACAGTCAAACAACTGAGGCATTGTGTATTCACTGGTTTACACTGGTGATACTCTGAATTTCAAATTTATCTGTCTTTGCAGAGAGTGCGAGTATATCTTTTTCCAAGATCCTCTCTCTGTTTTAATGGACATCTACTAAATATACTTTTTCTTCTCTCTTAAATCCTCTGATAGGTAGAACTGTTAAATACATTTGTATTATTGTCTTGTCTTGTCTACACTTGTCTTTATTTGAGTTTGCCAAAGAGGTAATGCACTCTCATTACAAAGTAATGAGCCTGGGTGCTTCCTGTGGAGAATCATTTGTCAGATTTTTTTTCTGTTTCATTTCTTGGATCATGAGGGGGGGGTGGTTGATATTCTTTAGGAGTTGATGAATTTGTATCATTTTCTACAGCATTCAGCTCAGAGAACACATGGTCACAACATAAGGCTGGTTGAGAGTAGGTTGGTTATGTGAAGGTCGTTTGAAGAAAATATCAGCTTTGTAGACAAAGGCAGATGATTATATGACACGTGGACATTACAGATAGTCCCCAAGTACACCGCGTGGCACAGGACCCTCCTTAAGTGCGAATGCACTAACAACCCTTCACCAAATACTTCTGACTTTAATAAGTGACTCAGGGTAAAGGACTATTATTTTCCATAAGTTTTGTTTGAATGTATAGTGTTCTGCTCTGGAATTAAGCAGAATAACGCCAAACAAATACAGGTTCTTCTGAATAAAAGTTAAAAAAGCTACTATTTAAACTGGTTACCTTTAAGACCCAGGGAAATCTTTGTGGTGTAGTCCCTGACGTCAGCAAGGTTATATTGCACCCTTGTGGTTTTCCACCATTACTTCTGGTCAAGGGAAAAGCTCAGGGACGAACCTACCCACCTGCACGGTTTTATCTCCTTGTTTAGGGTATTTGTTTTAGTAATTTCAACTTCTCAAGTCCTATTGTATCTATATGATAAAACGCTAGTCTCTGCTAGTCTTGTGTAGGATCGTAGTTCAGTATTTTGAACATTGCAAGTGTTATTGCTTGAAACTGTAAAACGCTAGATTCTGCCATGCTGTTTATGCTGTGTAAGCTCGTAGAGTTAGACTGGAGCATACTAATGTAACCTTATTGCATATGTGACTGCATTCTGAAGACTGTGCTTGTATTTTGTGTTTATGACTTTGGTAATTGTTGTACGCGAGTGCTTATAACCAGAAAGTCAAAATTTGCTGCATTCTTCTCATGTTACACTTGAAAGCCTAGAATAACTGCTTAGCGTGTGTCTGAAGCCTGTGGAGCTTGCAGAGCACGCGTTTTGTAACTAGCTATCATAAATTGCTTTTTACTTGGTGTTCAACTAGCAATAAGTGTATATAATGATTAGCGAGTGCGTTTTACTCGCGTTTTACTTCCTGTTTATTTGCATGACTTGTGGCGTGTAGAAGCAACGCTTTAGTAACTCAGCACTGCATAGTCCTTCATTGTTAGTTATGATAGTTATTTTCTGTTGAATTGTGCTTTTATCAACTGCATTGCCTATAAGCCTCTCTCTAACTAATACCTCAAAGTTACCTAACACTAATACATTATCTCTTTTCATTATTCCTCACCTCAGATAGTCCCCAAGTACACCGTGGCACAGGACCCTCCTTAAGTGCGAATGCACTAACAACCCTTCACCAAATACTTCTGACTTTAATAAGTGACTCAGGGTAAAGGACTATTATTTTCCATAAGTTTTGTTTGAATGTATAGTGTTCTGCTCTGGAATTAAGCAGAATAACGCCAAACAAATACAGGTTCTTCTGAATAAAAGTTAAAAAGCTACTATTTAAACTGGTTACCTTTAAGACCCAGGGAAATCTTTGTGGTGTAGTCCCTGACGTCAGCAAGGTTATATTGCACCCTTGTGGTTTTCCACCATTACTTCTGGTCAAGGGAAAAGCTCAGGGACGAACCTACCCACCTGCACGGTTTTATCTCCTTGTTTAGGGTATTTGTTTTAGTAATTTCAACTTCTCAAGTCCTATTGTATCTATATGATAAAACGCTAGTCTCTGCTAGTCTTGTGTAGGATCGTAGTTCAGTATTTTGAACATTGCAAGTGTTATTGCTTGAAACTGTAAAACGCTAGATTCTGCCATGCTGTTTATGCTGTGTAAGCTCGTAGAGTTAGACTGGAGCATACTAATGTAACCTTATTGCATATGTGACTGCATTCTGAAGACTGTGCTTGTATTTTGTGTTTATGACTTTGGTAATTGTTGTACGCGAGTGCTTATAACCAGAAAGTCAAAATTTGCTGCATTCTTCTCATGTTACACTTGAAAGCCTAGAATAACTGCTTAGCGTGTGTCTGAAGCCTGTGGAGCTTGCAGAGCACGCGTTTTGTAACTAGCTATCATAAATTGCTTTTTACTTGGTGTTCAACTAGCAATAAGTGTATATAATGATTAGCGAGTGCGTTTTACTCGCGTTTTACTTCCTGTTTATTTGCATGACTTGTGGCGTGTAGAAGCAACGCTTTAGTAACTCAGCACTGCATAGTCCTTCATTGTTAGTTATGATAGTTATTTTCTGTTGAATTGTGCTTTTATCAACTGCATTGCCTATAAGCCTCTCTCTAACTAATACCTCAAAGTTACCTAACACTAATACATTATCTCTTTTCATTATTCCTCACCTCAGATAGTCCCCAAGTACACCGCGTGGCACAGGACCCTCCTTAAGTGCGAATGCACTAACAACCCTTCACCAAATACTTCTGACTTTAATAAGTGACTCAGGGTAAAGGACTATTATTTTCCATAAGTTTTGTTTGAATGTATAGTGTTCTGCTCTGGAATTAAGCAGAATAACGCCAAACAAATACAGGTTCTTCTGAATAAAAGTTAAAAAAGCTACTATTTAAACTGGTTACCTTTAAGACCCAGGGAAATCTTTGTGGTGTAGTCCCTGACGTCAGCAAGGTTATATTGCACCCTTGTGGTTTTCCACCATTACTTCTGGTCAAGGGAAAAGCTCAGGGACGAACCTACCCACCTGCACGGTTTTATCTCCTTGTTTAGGGTATTTGTTTTAGTAATTTCAACTTCTCAAGTCCTATTGTATCTATATGATAAAACGCTAGTCTCTGCTAGTCTTGTGTAGGATACGTAGTTCAGTATTTTGAACATTGCAAGTGTTATTGCTTGAAACTGTAAAACGCTAGATTCTGCCATGCTGTTTATGCTGTGTAAGCTCGTAGAGTTAGACTGGAGCATACTAATGTAACCTTATTGCATATGTGACTGCATTCTGAAGACTGTGCTTGTATTTTGTGTTTATGACTTTGGTAATTGTTGTACGCGAGTGCTTATAACCAGAAAGTCAAAATTTGCTGCATTCTTCTCATGTTACACTTGAAAGCCTAGAATAACTGCTTAGCGTGTGTCTGAAGCCTGTGGAGCTTGCAGAGCACGCATTTTGTAACTAGCTATCATAAATTGCTTTTACTTGGTGTTCAACTAGCAATAAGTGTATATAATGATTAGCGAGTGCGTTTTACTCGCGTTTTACTTCCTGTTTATTTGCATGACTTGTGGCGTGTAGAAGCAACGCTTTAGTAACTCAGCACTGCATAGTCCTTCATTGTTAGTTATGATAGTTATTTTCTGTTGAATTGTGCTTTTATCAACTGCATTGCCTATAAGCCTCTCTCTAACTAATACCTCAAAGTTACCTAACACTAATACATTATCTCTTTTCATTATTCCTCACCTCAGATAGTCCCCAAGTACACCGCGTGGCACAGGACCCTCCTTAAGTGCGAATGCACTAACAACCCTTCACCAAATACTTCTGACTTTAATAAGTGACTCAGGGTAAAGGACTATTATTTTCCATAAGTTTTGTTTGAATGTATAGTGTTCTGCTCTGGAATTAAGCAGAATAACGCCAAACAAATACAGGTTCTTCTGAATAAAAGTTAAAAAAGCTACTATTTAAACTGGTTACCTTTAAGACCCAGGGAAATCTTTGTGGTGTAGTCCCTGACGTCAGCAAGGTTATATTGCACCCTTGTGGTTTTCCACCATTACTTCTGGTCAAGGGAAAAGCTCAGGGACGAACCTACCCACCTGCACGGTTTTATCTCCTTGTTTAGGGTATTTGTTTTAGTAATTTCAACTTCTCAAGTCCTATTGTATCTATATGATAAAACGCTAGTCTCTGCTAGTCTTGTGTAGGATCGTAGTTCAGTATTTTGAACATTGCAAGTGTTATTGCTTGAAACTGTAAAACGCTAGATTCTGCCATGCTGTTTATGCTGTGTAAGCTCGTAGAGTTAGACTGGAGCATACTAATGTAACCTTATTGCATATGTGACTGCATTCTGAAGACTGTGCTTGTATTTTGTGTTTATGACTTTGGTAATTGTTGTACGCGAGTGCTTATAACCAGAAAGTCAAAATTTGCTGCATTCTTCTCATGTTACACTTGAAAGCCTAGAATAACTGCTTAGCGTGTGTCTGAAGCCTGTGGAGCTTGCAGAGCACGCGTTTTGTAACTAGCTATCATAAATTGCTTTTTACTTGGTGTTCAACTAGCAATAAGTGTATATAATGATTAGCGAGTGCGTTTTACTTCCTGTTTATTTGCATGACTTGTGGCGTGTAGAAGCAACGCTTTAGTAACTCAGCACTGCATAGTCCTTCATTGTTAGTTATGATAGTTATTTTCTGTTGAATTGTGCTTTTATCAACTGCATTGCCTATAAGCCTCTCTCTAACTAATACCTCAAAGTTACCTAACACTAATACATTATCTCTTTTCATTATTCCTCACCTCAGATAGTCCCCAAGTACACCGCGTGGCACAGGACCCTCCTTAAGTGCGAATGCACTAACAACCCTTCACCAAATACTTCTGACTTTAATAAGTGACTCAGGGTAAAGGACTATTATTTTCCATAAGTTTTGTTTGAATGTATAGTGTTCTGCTCTGGAATTAAGCAGAATAACGCCAAACAAATACAGGTTCTTCTGAATAAAAGTTAAAAAAGCTACTATTTAAACTGGTTACCTTTAAGACCCAGGGAAATCTTTGTGGTGTAGTCCCTGACGTCAGCAAGGTTATATTGCACCCTTGTGGTTTTCCACCATTACTTCTGGTCAAGGGAAAAGCTCAGGGACGAACCTACCCACCTGCACGGTTTTATCTCCTTGTTTAGGGTATTTGTTTTAGTAATTTCAACTTCTCAAGTCCTATTGTATCTATATGATAAAACGCTAGTCTCTGCTAGTCTTGTGTAGGATCGTAGTTCAGTATTTTGAACATTGCAAGTGTTATTGCTTGAAACTGTAAAACGCTAGATTCTGCCATGCTGTTTATGCTGTGTAAGCTCGTAGAGTTAGACTGGAGCATACTAATGTAACCTTATTGCATATGTGACTGCATTCTGAAGACTGTGCTTGTATTTTGTGTTTATGACTTTGGTAATTGTTGTACGCGAGTGCTTATAACCAGAAAGTCAAAATTTGCTGCATTCTTCTCATGTTACACTTGAAAGCCTAGAATAACTGCTTAGCGTGTGTCTGAAGCCTGTGGAGCTTGCAGAGCACGCGTTTGTAACTAGCTATCATAAATTGCTTTTTACTTGGTGTTCAACTAGCAATAAGTGTATATAATGATTAGCGAGTGCGTTTTACTCGCGTTTTACTTCCTGTTTATTTGCATGACTTGTGGCGTGTAGAAGCAACGCTTTAGTAACTCAGCACTGCATAGTCCTTCATTGTTAGTTATGATAGTTATTTTCTGTTGAATTGTGCTTTTATCAACTGCATTGCCTATAAGCCTCTCTCTAACTAATACCTCAAAGTTACCTAACACTAATACATTATCTCTTTTCATTATTCCTCACCTCAGATAGTCCCCAAGTACACCGCGTGGCACAGGACCCTCCTTAAGTGCGAATGCACTAACAACCCTTCACCAAATACTTCTGACTTTAATAAGTGACTCAGGGTAAAGGACTATTATTTTCCATAAGTTTTGTTTGAATGTATAGTGTTCTGCTCTGGAATTAAGCAGAATAACGCCAAACAAATACAGGTTCTTCTGAATAAAAGTTAAAAAAGCTACTATTTAAACTGGTTACCTTTAAGACCCAGGGAAATCTTTGTGGTGTAGTCCCTGACGTCAGCAAGGTTATATTGCACCCTTGTGGTTTTCCACCATTACTTCTGGTCAAGGGAAAAGCTCAGGGACGAACCTACCCACCTGCACGGTTTTATCTCCTTGTTTAGGGTATTTGTTTTAGTAATTTCAACTTCTCAAGTCCTATTGTATCTATATGATAAAACGCTAGTCTCTGCTAGTCTTGTGTAGGATACGTAGTTCAGTATTTTGAACATTGCAAGTGTTATTGCTTGAAACTGTAAAACGCTAGATTCTGCCATGCTGTTTATGCTGTGTAAGCTCGTAGAGTTAGACTGGAGCATACTAATGTAACCTTATTGCATATGTGACTGCATTCTGAAGACTGTGCTTGTATTTTGTGTTTATGACTTTGGTAATTGTTGTACGCGAGTGCTTATAACCAGAAAGTCAAAATTTGCTGCATTCTTCTCATGTTACACTTGAAAGCCTAGAATAACTGCTTAGCGTGTGTCTGAAGCCTGTGGAGCTTGCAGAGCACGCGTTTTGTAACTAGCTATCATAAATTGCTTTTTACTTGGTGTTCAACTAGCAATAAGTGTATATAATGATTAGCGAGTGCGTTTTACTCGCGTTTTACTTCCTGTTTATTTGCATGACTTGTGGCGTGTAGAAGCAACGCTTTAGTAACTCAGCACTGCATAGTCCTTCATTGTTAGTTATGATAGTTATTTTCTGTTGAATTGTGCTTTTATCAACTGCATTGCCTATAAGCCTCTCTCTAACTAATACCTCAAAGTTACCTAACACTAATACATTATCTCTTTTCATTATTCCTCACCTCAGATAGTCCCCAAGTACACCGCGTGGCACAGGACCCTCCTTAAGTGCGAATGCACTAACAACCCTTCACCAAATACTTCTGACTTTAATAAGTGACTCAGGGTAAAGGACTATTATTTTCCATAAGTTTTGTTTGAATGTATAGTGTTCTGCTCTGGAATTAAGCAGAATAACGCCAAACAAATACAGGTTCTTCTGAATAAAAGTTAAAAAAGCTACTATTTAAACTGGTTACCTTTAAGACCCAGGGAAATCTTTGTGGTGTAGTCCCTGACGTCAGCAAGGTTATATTGCACCCTTGTGGTTTTCCACCATTACTTCTGGTCAAGGGAAAAGCTCAGGGACGAACCTACCCACCTGCACGGTTTTATCTCCTTGTTTAGGGTATTTGTTTTAGTAATTTCAACTTCTCAAGTCCTATTGTATCTATATGATAAAACGCTAGTCTCTGCTAGTCTTGTGTAGGATACGTAGTTCAGTATTTTGAACATTGCAAGTGTTATTGCTTGAAACTGTAAAACGCTAGATTCTGCCATGCTGTTTATGCTGTGTAAGCTCGTAGAGTTAGACTGGAGCATACTAATGTAACCTTATTGCATATGTGACTGCATTCTGAAGACTGTGCTTGTATTTTGTGTTTATGACTTTGGTAATTGTTGTACGCGAGTGCTTATAACCAGAAAGTCAAAATTTGCTGCATTCTTCTCATGTTACACTTGAAAGCCTAGAATAACTGCTTAGCGTGTGTCTGAAGCCTGTGGAGCTTGCAGAGCACGCGTTTTGTAACTAGCTATCATAAATTGGTTTTACTTGGTGTTCAACTAGCAATAAGTGTATATAATGATTAGCGAGTGCGTTTTACTCGCGTTTTACTTCCTGTTTATTTGCATGACTTGTGGCGTGTAGAAGCAACGCTTTAGTAACTCAGCACTGCATAGTCCTTCATTGTTAGTTATGATAGTTATTTTCTGTTGAATTGTGCTTTTATCAACTGCATTGCCTATAAGCCTCTCTCTAACTAATACCTCAAAGTTACCTAACACTAATACATTATCTCTTTTCATTATTCCTCACCTCAGATAGTCCCCAAGTACACCGCGTGGCACAGGACCCTCCTTAAGTGCGAATGCACTAACAACCCTTCACCAAATACTTCTGACTTTAATAAGTGACTCAGGGTAAAGGACTATTATTTTCCATAAGTTTTGTTTGAATGTATAGTGTTCTGCTCTGGAATTAAGCAGAATAACGCCAAACAAATACAGGTTCTTCTGAATAAAAGTTAAAAAAGCTACTATTTAAACTGGTTACCTTTAAGACCCAGGGAAATCTTTGTGGTGTAGTCCCTGACGTCAGCAAGGTTATATTGCACCCTTGTGGTTTTCCACCATTACTTCTGGTCAAGGGAAAAGCTCAGGGACGAACCTACCCACCTGCACGGTTTTATCTCCTTGTTTAGGGTATTTGTTTTAGTAATTTCAACTTCTCAAGTCCTATTGTATCTATATGATAAAACGCTAGTCTCTGCTAGTCTTGTGTAGGATACGTAGTTCAGTATTTTGAACATTGCAAGTGTTATTGCTTGAAACTGTAAAACGCTAGATTCTGCCATGCTGTTTATGCTGTGTAAGCTCGTAGAGTTAGACTGGAGCATACTAATGTAACCTTATTGCATATGTGACTGCATTCTGAAGACTGTGCTTGTATTTTGTGTTTATGACTTTGGTAATTGTTGTACGCGAGTGCTTATAACCAGAAAGTCAAAATTTGCTGCATTCTTCTCATGTTACACTTGAAAGCCTAGAATAACTGCTTAGCGTGTGTCTGAAGCCTGTGGAGCTTGCAGAGCACGCGTTTTGTAACTAGCTATCATAAATTGCTTTTTACTTGGTGTTCAACTAGCAATAAGTGTATATAATGATTAGCGAGTGCGTTTTACTCGCGTTTTACTTCCTGTTTATTTGCATGACTTGTGGCGTGTAGAAGCAACGCTTTAGTAACTCAGCACTGCATAGTCCTTCATTGTTAGTTATGATAGTTATTTTCTGTTGAATTGTGCTTTTATCAACTGCATTGCCTATAAGCCTCTCTCTAACTAATACCTCAAAGTTACCTAACACTAATACATTATCTCTTTTCATTATTCCTCACCTCAGATAGTCCCCAAGTACACAGCGTGGCACAGGACCCTCCTTAAGTGCGAATGCACTAACAACCCTTCACCAAATACTTCTGACTTTAATAAGTGACTCAGGGTAAAGGACTATTATTTTCCATAAGTTTTGTTTGAATGTATAGTGTTCTGCTCTGGAATTAAGCAGAATAACGCCAAACAAATACAGGTTCTTCTGAATAAAAGTTAAAAAAGCTACTATTTAAACTGGTTACCTTTAAGACCCAGGGAAATCTTTGTGGTGTAGTCCCTGACGTCAGCAAGGTTATATTGCACCCTTGTGGTTTTCCACCATTACTTCTGGTCAAGGGAAAAGCTCAGGGACGAACCTACCCACCTGCACGGTTTTATCTCCTTGTTTAGGGTATTTGTTTTAGTAATTTCAACTTCTCAAGTCCTATTGTATCTATATGATAAAACGCTAGTCTCTGCTAGTCTTGTGTAGGATCGTAGTTCAGTATTTTGAACATTGCAAGTGTTATTGCTTGAAACTGTAAAACGCTAGATTCTGCCATGCTGTTTATGCTGTGTAAGCTCGTAGAGTTAGACTGGAGCATACTAATGTAACCTTATTGCATATGTGACTGCATTCTGAAGACTGTGCTTGTATTTTGTGTTTATGACTTTGGTAATTGTTGTACGCGAGTGCTTATAACCAGAAAGTCAAAATTTGCTGCATTCTTCTCATGTTACACTTGAAAGCCTAGAATAACTGCTTAGCGTGTGTCTGAAGCCTGTGGAGCTTGCAGAGCACGCGTTTTGTAACTAGCTATCATAAATTGCTTTTTACTTGGTGTTCAACTAGCAATAAGTGTATATAATGATTAGCGAGTGTGTTTTACTTCCTGTTTATTTGCATGACTTGTGGCGTGTAGAAGCAACGCTTTAGTAACTCAGCACTGCATAGTCCTTCATTGTTAGTTATGATAGTTATTTTCTGTTGAATTGTGCTTTTATCAACTGCATTGCCTATAAGCCTCTCTCTAACTAATACCTCAAAGTTACCTAACACTAATACATTATCTCTTTTCATTATTCCTCACCTCAGATAGTCCCCAAGTACACCGCGTGGCACAGGACCCTCCTTAAGTGCGAATGCACTAACAACCCTTCACCAAATACTTCTGACTTTAATAAGTGACTCAGGGTAAAGGACTATTATTTTCCATAAGTTTTGTTTGAATGTATAGTGTTCTGCTCTGGAATTAAGCAGAATAACGCCAAACAAATACAGGTTCTTCTGAATAAAAGTTAAAAAAGCTACTATTTAAACTGGTTACCTTTAAGACCCAGGGAAATCTTTGTGGTGTAGTCCCTGACGTCAGCAAGGTTATATTGCACCCTTGTGGTTTTCCACCATTACTTCTGGTCAAGGGAAAAGCTCAGGGACGAACCTACCCACCTGCACGGTTTTATCTCCTTGTTTAGGGTATTTGTTTTAGTAATTTCAACTTCTCAAGTCCTATTGTATCTATATGATAAAACGCTAGTCTCTGCTAGTCTTGTGTAGGATCGTAGTTCAGTATTTTGAACATTGCAAGTGTTATTGCTTGAAACTGTAAAACGCTAGATTCTGCCATGCTGTTTATGCTGTGTAAGCTCGTAGAGTTAGACTGGAGCATACTAATGTAACCTTATTGCATATGTGACTGCATTCTGAAGACTGTGCTTGTATTTTGTGTTTATGACTTTGGTAATTGTTGTACGCGAGTGCTTATAACCAGAAAGTCAAAATTTGCTGCATTCTTCTCATGTTACACTTGAAAGCCTAGAATAACTGCTTAGCGTGTGTCTGAAGCCTGTGGAGCTTGCAGAGCACGCGTTTTGTAACTAGCTATCATAAATTGCTTTTTACTTGGTGTTCAACTAGCAATAAGTGTATATAATGATTAGCGAGTGCGTTTTACTCGCGTTTTACTTCCTGTTTATTTGCATGACTTGTGGCGTGTAGAAGCAACGCTTTAGTAACTCAGCACTGCATAGTCCTTCATTGTTAGTTATGATAGTTATTTTCTGTTGAATTGTGCTTTTATCAACTGCATTGCCTATAAGCCTCTCTCTAACTAATACCTCAAAGTTACCTAACACTAATACATTATCTCTTTTCATTATTCCTCACCTCAGATAGTCCCCAAGTACACCGCGTGGCACAGGACCCTCCTTAAGTGCGAATGCACTAACAACCCTTCACCAAATACTTCTGACTTTAATAAGTGACTCAGGGTAAAGGACTATTATTTTCCATAAGTTTTGTTTGAATGTATAGTGTTCTGCTCTGGAATTAAGCAGAATAACGCCAAACAAATACAGGTTCTTCTGAATAAAAGTTAAAAAAGCTACTATTTAAACTGGTTACCTTTAAGACCCAGGGAAATCTTTGTGGTGTAGTCCCTGACGTCAGCAAGGTTATATTGCACCCTTGTGGTTTTCCACCATTACTTCTGGTCAAGGGAAAAGCTCAGGGACGAACCTACCCACCTGCACGGTTTTATCTCCTTGTTTAGGGTATTTGTTTTAGTAATTTCAACTTCTCAAGTCCTATTGTATCTATATGATAAAACGCTAGTCTCTGCTAGTCTTGTGTAGGATCGTAGTTCAGTATTTTGAACATTGCAAGTGTTATTGCTTGAAACTGTAAAACGCTAGATTCTGCCATGCTGTTTATGCTGTGTAAGCTCGTAGAGTTAGACTGGAGCATACTAATGTAACCTTATTGCATATGTGACTGCATTCTGAAGACTGTGCTTGTATTTTGTGTTTATGACTTTGGTAATTGTTGTACGCGAGTGCTTATAACCAGAAAGTCAAAATTTGCTGCATTCTTCTCATGTTACACTTGAAAGCCTAGAATAACTGCTTAGCGTGTGTCTGAAGCCTGTGGAGCTTGCAGAGCACGCGTTTTGTAACTAGCTATCATAAATTGCTTTTTACTTGGTGTTCAACTAGCAATAAGTGTATATAATGATTAGCGAGTGCGTTTTACTCGCGTTTTACTTCCTGTTTATTTGCATGACTTGTGGCGTGTAGAAGCAACGCTTTAGTAACTCAGCACTGCATAGTCCTTCATTGTTAGTTATGATAGTTATTTTCTGTTGAATTGTGCTTTTATCAACTGCATTGCCTATAAGCCTCTCTCTAACTAATACCTCAAAGTTACCTAACACTAATACATTATCTCTTTTCATTATTCCTCACCTCAGATAGTCCCCAAGTACACCGCGTGGCACAGGACCCTCCTTAAGTGCGAATGCACTAACAACCCTTCACCAAATACTTCTGACTTTAATAAGTGACTCAGGGTAAAGGACTATTATTTTCCATAAGTTTTGTTTGAATGTATAGTGTTCTGCTCTGGAATTAAGCAGAATAACGCCAAACAAATACAGGTTCTTCTGAATAAAAGTTAAAAAAGCTACTATTTAAACTGGTTACCTTTAAGACCCAGGGAAATCTTTGTGGTGTAGTCCCTGACGTCAGCAAGGTTATATTGCACCCTTGTGGTTTTCCACCATTACTTCTGGTCAAGGGAAAAGCTCAGGGACGAACCTACCCACCTGCACGGTTTTATCTCCTTGTTTAGGGTATTTGTTTTAGTAATTTCAACTTCTCAAGTCCTATTGTATCTATATGATAAAACGCTAGTCTCTGCTAGTCTTGTGTAGGATCGTAGTTCAGTATTTTGAACATTGCAAGTGTTATTGCTTGAAACTGTAAAACGCTAGATTCTGCCATGCTGTTTATGCTGTGTAAGCTCGTAGAGTTAGACTGGAGCATACTAATGTAACCTTATTGCATATGTGACTGCATTCTGAAGACTGTGCTTGTATTTTGTGTTTATGACTTTGGTAATTGTTGTACGCGAGTGCTTATAACCAGAAAGTCAAAATTTGCTGCATTCTTCTCATGTTACACTTGAAAGCCTAGAATAACTGCTTAGCGTGTGTCTGAAGCCTGTGGAGCTTGCAGAGCACGCGTTTTGTAACTAGCTATCATAAATTGCTTTTTACTTGGTGTTCAACTAGCAATAAGTGTATATAATGATTAGCGAGTGCGTTTTACTCGCGTTTCACTTCCTGTTTATTTGCATGACTTGTGGCGTGTAGAAGCAACGCTTTAGTAACTCAGCACTGCATAGTCCTTCATTGTTAGTTATGATAGTTATTTTCTGTTGAATTGTGCTTTTATCAACTGCATTGCCTATAAGCCTCTCTCTAACTAATACCTCAAAGTTACCTAACACTAATACATTATCTCTTTTCATTATTCCTCACCTCAGATAGTCCCCAAGTACACCGTGGCACAGGACCCTCCTTAAGTGCGAATGCACTAACAACCCTTCACCAAATACTTCTGACTTTAATAAGTGACTCAGGGTAAAGGACTATTATTTTCCATAAGTTTTGTTTGAATGTATAGTGTTCTGCTCTGGAATTAAGCAGAATAACGCCAAACAAATACAGGTTCTTCTGAATAAAAGTTTAAAAAGCTACTATTTAAACTGGTTACCTTTAAGACCCAGGGAAATCTTTGTGGTGTAGTCCCTGACGTCAGCAAGGTTATATTGCACCCTTGTGGTTTTCCACCATTACTTCTGGTCAAGGGAAAAGCTCAGGGACGAACCTACCCACCTGCACGGTTTTATCTCCTTGTTTAGGGTATTTGTTTTAGTAATTTCAACTTCTCAAGTCCTATTGTATCTATATGATAAAACGCTAGTCTCTGCTAGTCTTGTGTAGGATACGTAGTTCAGTATTTTGAACATTGCAAGTGTTATTGCTTGAAACTGTAAAACGCTAGATTCTGCCATGCTGTTTATGCTGTGTAAGCTCGTAGAGTTAGACTGGAGCATACTAATGTAACCTTATTGCATATGTGACTGCATTCTGAAGACTGTGCTTGTATTTTGTGTTTATGACTTTGTTATTTGTATACGCGAGTGCTTATAACCAGAAAGTCAAAATTTTCTGCATTCTTCTCATGTTACACTTGAAAGCCTAGAATAACTGCTTAGCGTGTGTCTGAAGCCTGTGGAGCTTGCAGAGCACGCGTTTTGTAACTAGCTATCATAAATTGCTTTTTACTTGGTGTTCAACTAGCAATAAGTGTATATAATGATTAGCGAGTGCGTTTTACTCGCGTTTTACTTCCTGTTTATTTGCATGACTTGTGGCGTGTAGAAGCAACGCTTTAGTAACTCAGCACTGCATAGTCCTTCATTGTTAGTTATGATAGTTATTTTCTGTTGAATTGTGCTTTTATCAACTGCATTGCCTATAAGCCTCTCTCTAACTAATACCTCAAAGTTACCTAACACTAATACATTATCTCTTTTCATTATTCCTCACCTCAGATAGTCCCCAAGTACACCGCGTGGCACAGGACCCTCCTTAAGTGCGAATGCACTAACAACCCTTCACCAAATACTTCTGACTTTAATAAGTGACTCAGGGTAAAGGACTATTATTATTTTTTTTTTTTTTTTTTTTTTTTTTTTTTTTTTATTTTTTTTTTTTTTTTTTTTTTTTTTTTTTTTTTTTTTTTTTTTTTTTTTTTTTTTTTTTTTTTTTTTTTTTTTTTTTTTTTTTTTTTCTTTGTTTTTTTTTTTTTTTTTTTTTTTTTTTTTTTTTTTTTTTTTTTTTTTTTTTTATTTTTTTTTTTTTTTTTTTTTTTTTTTTTTTTTTTTTTTTTTTTTTTTTTTTTTTTTTTTTTTTTTTTTTTTTTTTTTTTTTTTTTTTTTTTTTTTTTTTTTTTTTTTTTTTTTTTTTTTTTTTTTTTTTTTTTTTTTTTTTTTTTTTTTTTTTTTTTTTTTTTTTTTTTTTTTTTTTTTTTTTTTTTTTTTTTTTTTTTTTTTTTTTTTTTTTTTTTTTTTTTTTTTTTTTTTTTTTTTTTTTTTTTTTTTTTTTTTTTTTTTTTTTTTTTTTTTTTTTTTTTTTTTTTTTTTTTTTTTTTTTTTTTTTTTTTTTTTTTTTTTTTTTTTTTTTTTTTTTTTTTTTTTTTTTTTTTTTTTTTTTTTTTTTTTTTTTTTTTTTTTTTTTTTTTTTTTTTTTTTTTTTTTTTTTTTTTTTTTTTTTTTTTTTTTTTTTTTTTTTTTTTTTTTTTTTTTTTTTTTTTTTTTTTTTTTTTTTTTTTTTTTTTTTTTTTTTTTTTTTTTTTTTTTTTTTTTTTTTTTTTTTTTTTTTTTTTTTTTTTTTTTTTTTTTTTTTTTTTTTTTTTTTTTTTTTTTTTTTTTTTTTTTTTTTTTTTTTTTTTTTTTTTTTTTTTTTTTTTTTTTTTTTTTTTTTTTTTTTTTTTTTTTTTTTTTTTTTTTTTTTTTTTTTTTTTTTTTTTTTTTTTTTTTTTTTTTTTTTTTTTTTTTTTTTTTTTTTTTTTTTTTTTTTTTTTTTTTTTTTTTTTTTTTTTTTTTTTTTTTTTTTTTTTTTTTTTTTTTTTTTTTTTTTTTTTTTTTTTTTTTTTTTTTTTTTTTTTTTTTTTTTTTTTTTTTTTTTTTTTTTTTTTTTTTTTTTTTTTTTTTTTTTTTTTTTTTTTTTTTTTTTTTTTTTTTTTTTTTTTTTTTTTTTTTTTTTTTTTTTTTTTTTTTTTTTTTTTTTTTTTTTTTTTTTTTTTTTTTTTTTTTTTTTTTTTTTTTTTTTTTTTTTTTTTTTTTTTTTTTTTTTTTTTTTTTTTTTTTTTTTTTTTTTTTTTTTTTTTTTTTTTTTTTTTTTTTTTTTTTTTTTTTTTTTTTTTTTTTTTTTTTTTTTTTTTTTTTTTTTTTTTTTTTTTTTTTTTTTTTTTTTTTTTTTTTTTTTTTTTTTTTTTTTTTTTTTTTTTTTTTTTTTTTTTTTTTTTTTTTTTTTTTTTTTTTTTTTTTTTTTTTTTTATTCCAAAGCCTTTAATATCCCTTAAAGTTTTAAACTTTTTTTTTTTTTTCACCTCATAATCCCCAATACTGCAAAGTTAGTGAATGAAAACAACCCTTAAAAATATTTCCCTTTAATAAAGCCAATTTATCATAATTCTTTTTGATTAACCCCTTTTCTAATTACAAAAAGGCCAAAAATCCTTCTTTGATAAAAGTTAAAAAGCTACTATTTAAACTGGTTACCTTTAAGCCCTCAGGGAAATCTTTGTGGTTAGTCCCTGAGCAGCAAGGTTATATTGCCCTTGTGGTTTTCACCATTACTTCTGTCAAGGAAAAGCTCAGGGACGAACCTACCCACCTGCACGGTTTTATCTCCTTGTTTAGGTATTTGTTTGTAATTTCAACTTCTCAAGTCCTATTGTATCTATATGATAAAACGCTAGTCTCTGCTAGTCTTGTGTAGGATACGTAGTTCAGTATTTTGAACTTTGCAAGTGTTATTGCTTGAAACTGTAAACGCTAGTTCTGCCATGTGTTTACTGTGTAAGCTCAGATTTAGACTGGAGCATACTAATGTAACCTTATTGCATATGTGACTGCATTCTGAAGACTTGCTTGTATTTTGTGTTTATGACTTTGGTAATTGTTGTGAGTGCTTATAACCAGAAAGTCAAAATTTGCTGCATTCTTCTCATGTTACACTTGAAACTAGAATAACTGCTTAGCTGTGTCTGAAGCCTGTGGAGCTTGCAGAGTCAAGCTTTGTAACTGCTGTCAAATTGCTTTTACTTGGTGTTCAACTAGATAAGTGTATATAATGATTACGAAGTGCGCTTTTACTCGCGTTTTACTTCCTGTTTATTTGCATGACTTGTGGCGGTTAGAAGCAACGCTTTAGTAACTCAGCACTGCATAGTCCTTCATTGTTAGTTATGATAGTTATTTTCTGTTGAATTGTGCTTTTATCAACTGCATTGCCTATAAGCCTCTCTCTAACTAATACCTCAAAGTTACCTAACACTAATACATTATCTCTTTTCATTATTCCTCACCTCAGATAGTCCCCAAGTACACCGTGGCACAGGACCCTCCTTAAGTGCGAATGCACTAACAACCCTTCACCAAATACTTCTGACTTTAATAAGTGACTCAGGGTAAAGGACTATTATTTTCCATAAGTTTTGTTTGAATGTATAGTGTTCTGCTCTGGAATTAAGCAGAATAACGCCAAACAAATACAGGTTCTTCTGAATAAAAGTTAAAAAAGCTACTATTTAAACTGGTTACCTTTAAGACCCAGGGAAATCTTTGTGGTGTAGTCCCTGACGTCAGCAAGGTTATATTGCACCCTTGTGGTTTTCCACCATTACTTCTGGTCAAGGGAAAAGCTCAGGGACGAACCTACCCACCTGCACGGTTTTATCTCCTTGTTTAGGGTATTTGTTTTAGTAATTTCAACTTCTCAAGTCCTATTGTATCTATATGATAAAACGCTAGTCTCTGCTAGTCTTGTGTAGGATACGTAGTTCAGTATTTTGAACATTGCAAGTGTTATTGCTTGAAACTGTAAAACGCTAGATTCTGCCATGCTGTTTATGCTGTGTAAGCTCGTAGAGTTAGACTGGAGCATACTAATGTAACCTTATTGCATATGTGACTGCATTCTGAAGACTGTGCTTGTATTTTGTGTTTATGACTTTGGTAATTGTTGTACGCGAGTGCTTATAACCAGAAAGTCAAAATTTGCTGCATTCTTCTCATGTTACACTTGAAAGCCTAGAATAACTGCTTAGCGTGTGTCTGAAGCCTGTGGAGCTTGCAGAGCCCCTTTAACTAGCTATCATAAATTGCTTTTACTTGGTGTTCAACTAGCAATAAGTGTTAAATGATTAGCGAGTGCTTTTACCCTTTACTTCGATTTATGCAGCTTTAAAAAAGCATTTATGATTCACACTGCATAGTCTTATGTTAGATATAG